>NW_021940508.1:1945150-1994418 GCF_001715985.3 Manacus vitellinus | reverse complement strand
AGGGAAGGGAAGGGAAGGGAAGGGAAGGGAAGGGAAGGGAAGGGAAGGGAAGGGAAGGGAAGGGAAGGGAAGGGGTAAGGGAGGGAGGGAAGGAGGGACTACTAACCTGGAGATGAAGAATCATCATCTCGTTTTCCATACAGTATTTATTCTCTTCAGGCAGTATCCAGGTTAATGACAATTGGAAAGGGAATTTAAATCAGATAGAAAAATCAGTGTAACAATTTTCTCCCCTTATCTGGATTATGGCACTGGCTATTAATATTTCATAAATATATTATTTTCCTTTTCGTCAATTCTCACATCATTTTCTCCCTGTATAATTTGTAACAAAAAAGAAAAAAGTGTAGCTATTTTACTAAGAGTGTGTTGTCTAAGTGAGTGTCACAGGTACAAAATGTTTCCTTTTTTTCCTCCTGTTGTTTCAACCCTACCCAATGACTGAAAACTGAATAGCTAGGACAATCATGAGCTTTTAGGGCCCTATTCATAAAAAAAAGCTACAAGCCATTTATGCACAAATGTTGCTACTTTCATATGGAAACAAGCTACATAAAGAATTCTGCTTTGTGATTCACCAGCCCTCTTTATGTTAACATATTTTTCCTCAGTGGTATACATTAACAGTGCACAATTCCACAGAGGGGATACGGACAAAAGCAAAGGATTTTTAGTATTTTTTTCAGAAAAACCTTAACAAGCTCAGTGTTTCTCTGTCTTTTCTCCCCCTCCTAGTGAACGAAGGTAAGTCTGATTCTTCTTGTAAGTAACTGTAATTTCTTTAAATACTGGTGAATTTTTATCATTATCAGATATGAAGGCAGAGAACCTGTAAAAATATTCTTAAAGGCAATGTTTAAAGAGGAATATTTGAATATTTATCACTTGATAATGCATTTTTTTTACCTGATTCATTCAGGTATTGTTTCCTCACCAATCAAGATATGTTTATTTAGGATGTTAGATGACTGCCTAAAATGATATTAGATACAGATATATCGAAGTATTAGAGTTTTATAATGTCTGTTAGAGGCACACTCCCACTGCAGAAATGACACCCTTAACAGACAGCAGGAAACCTACACGTGATCTTAACCTAAAGCCACAGGAACTATGTAATATCAAGTTTCCTTTTTTTCCTGCTTAATTTTTTTCCCCCTCTCAAGATGATGTTGCTACAGATTACACAAAGCATCTCTGGAAAGAAAGGGGTACATCAGCACAGCTTTCATCTGGTCAATTAATGAATTAGACCCTGTCAGGAAACAAAGACTTGTGCTATTGTTCAAAATGAACATTCATGGAAGTTCACAATTTCTCCTGGCTATGGCTCAGTGATGGCTTGTATGTCTCTCTTGTAATGAAGACAGTGAAAAACCTTATACACATCCCTAGGTAGGACATGCTGTGACAGACTGGATTATTATATTATTGGATTGGAACCAACTCAAGAGAGTATGTTGGGGTGGAAGGGCTCGTGGAGCCCACATGGCAGCCCCTGAAGCCTCACCAGGTGATCCTGGAGCTCTATCAGTCATAGATAGCCTCAGAGACACCACACCCCCTGGAACTCCTAACCCAGCCTCTGATTATCTACACCACCCCTCACTCTTGCCTGGAGCTCCAGAGTAACCAGTGGGCCAGAAGTTCCACTTGGGAAGAGTGGACACAGGGGGCCAGAGACCATCAAACCAGCAGCATATGGTCTCCATTTTGCTCAAGACCTACGCCCCACCTTTCTGGAAGCCGGACTTACACAGGACTCTCTGGTAGTAGCTATTTTTATCTTATTCTTCTCTCTTCCTCCTTCCTCCCTTTCTTTTGTTAATATTTTGGTTAACTTAAAACTGAGTGGGTGAGATTTTGCTAGGTTCTGTGGGTTGGCATGTGCTAAATCAATGCTTTGTGGAATGCTTTGTTTTGGGTTGTATTTAAACTTTTGCCAAGATCTCTTATTTTCTCCCATATTTTCTAAAATTATCTGTAACAGTACCTCCTGAGAAAACGTATGCAGCAAAATCTCTCTCTTTATGCTACCTCAAGGTATTAAAGAATTGAATAATCTTCAAAACTTTCAGTAGGTGAATTTTTGTACTCTTGAATATTTTTAAAAGCATTACTTCCAGTTGAGTTTGTGGCTCTGGGGCTGCAATCTTCCTCATGGCTTTAAAGAACACTTACTATAGATGTTTGTGGGCTGAGTACTGCTTCAAAAGGGTGTACTGATCAGTTTTGGGCTTTGTTTCTTCAGTGTGTAGTGAGTGTCTACAAAATCATCTTATGAAATAAAAGCCCAATTCCTGTAACTTAATTTCCTAATGGGGAAAACTCACAGAAACTAGAATTTTGATTAGTGATGAATCAAAAAGTGAAACTAGAATAAATAGAAAATACTTGTATATATATATATGTACATGGTCATCTTTTCAATTTTATAATATACATTTACATATTAATTCTGGTAATAACAAGTCATAGCTCAGGAGATGAGAGAAAGGCAAGTTGGAAGTCAGCAGTGCAAGTTTTCTTGTACTGGAAAAGTTACATAGCTCTTACACAGCACTGAGATATAGAGGTAGCTTAACTTCATTATCACAGCAAATATGTTGTGACACTAATGCCATCGCACTTCTAAGTTGTTCGTATCTTTTGAGCTGTCTCATTTAAACTGATAAACAGAGCTGGCAACCTGTCTGGAATGAATTTTCTCCCCTTTATTCTGAAATGAATAAACTATTAGACTTTGTAATTTGCTTTTTTTTTTCTGGTCACAGTGACCTATGTATTGTTCAACAGAGTACATAGTCTGAACGTGGGAGAAAGTAATTCAACCACACCATAGCCAACAGTTTGCTATCTTGGATGCTTTACATATGTTTTTAGGTAGAAGCAACAATTTAATGTTGACAATATCATCTTTCATTAATGTATTTTTAATCTGGATATTTGTTTGCTTAAAATTTATTCTTTGAAAACAGCATGTCATCTGCTGCAACTGTGACTAGCTGGTAGCACATAATACCAATGCACTCAGTAGACACAATGCACTTAGTAGGGAGAAGACTGGAAAAGTTTGACACTTGCTTTCTATTGAAAGTATTGTCATTCTTTAGTGTCCCAAGGGCAATTCACTTGTAAACTGTAGCAGAACATAGGCTGCATTTATGCAGTAACAATGTAGACAGAGAAGCCCCCACATCTGTGTTAATTAGCTCTTATGTTCGCTAAAATAAGATAGCTACAAACAAGGCAATACTTAGATATTGAGAGTGGTTCCAGGTTTAATTGAACAAATGCCACCAGTTCTACTAAAGCTGTTAGAAGTTTTTCCTCGTTATATCCTACTAACTATCCCCATTGTATTGGAAAATACCATGTAAAGAAACTGTCCATTCTTAAACAAGGACATGGTTAGGTGTAGGTTTTGTTATAGAAGTGGATATTCGTTTTTCTTATAGAAGTGGAAACTTTAACATCTCTTTATTTATTTTTTAATTTCTATAAAACAAACTGTTGGAATTGGTTTTCCGAAGTCAGAAAATTTTCTATGCCTCCATATGAATAGATACCGACATTGGAAAATTCAAAAAGCACCTAGGTCTGTTTGCACACAGACCTTACAAACAAACCTGTTAGAAACTCACTCTGATCAAAAGGAGTCCATGCTTAAAATCCTTGAAAATTCCAAATACTTCCTATTTATACAGGTTATGCACTGCTGAGGACTAGAGTCTGTTTCTCCTCAACTCAACTGAAAATGCACTTGACTTATTAACACCAAGTCTTAACATGCCAGAATTGTTTCCTGTACACACAAATAAACAGACTCCCATGAAGCAGACAGGCACAGATAATATGTTTTAATTTGCTGTATATTCATCACTTATCTCAATTACAATTTGAGCATCATGAATAGCCTATAAGATGAACATACTCTCACAAAATAGGACAAGAAAAAGGAAGAAATGGAGAGGGAATCTTAGCTATGTCTGTTTTGATTTGGCATTACACTAATTGTCAAAGTCACATACCAAATTCACCCTTCCACAGTGATAGGGAAAGCTAATAGACAGCAAAGTTATTGTTTGTGTGTGTGTGTATGTAAAAAAAGGAAAAATATCTTGTGTTGTTTTTGCCACCTGCCATTTGATTTTCTTTCCTGTGATTATTAATATACTTTTACTTGTTGTCATTTAACACCAGCCAATAACCAAGCCCCATGGAGCTGCTCATTCACTAGCTTATCAGAGAGATCAGGGAGAGAATCAGAAAGGTAAAAGCTAGAAAAATCGTGGGTTGAAGTACAGTTTAACAGGGAAAGCAAAAGCTCCTCACACAAGCAAAGCAAACCAAAGAATTAATTCCCTTCTTCTCATGGGCAGACATCCCCTGGACAGCAGGGCTCCACCATATGGAATGGTGGCTTGAGAAGAAAATGTCATCACTCCAAATGTTCCCCCCACTTCCTTCTTCTTCTCTCTACTTTATACACTGAGCATGATGCTGTATGGTTTGGAATATCCCTCTGGGCAGTTGGGGTCACCTGTCCTGGCTGTATCTTCTCCCAGTCTCCCACAAACCCACAACTTCCTCAATAATGTAGCAGTACAAAAAGCAGAAAAGGCCTTGGCTCTGTGTAAGCCCTGCTCAGCAATAACAAAAACATCTCTATATTATCAATCCTGTGTTCAGTACAAATCCAAAACACAACCAACATGAAGAAAATTAACCAACCAAAACATCACCCCAGCCCAAACTACTCTACTGTTTTTATGTAATGCTGTGTTCATATGCTGTGTGCATTTGTGTGATTAGTGACTACACTATCTCAGTTTTTGCTTTAAACATAGCTTCTCACAAGTATCAATTTTATGCTTGGTGAGTGATGGTGAAGAATAGCAAGATTTTTTTCAAATTTCCTGAAGATCTTTTTGCCCAGCCAAAGGAAACATCTCAGTCCTTGTCATTCATATTTTAGTCTTATCACAGAGGTTTATCAACAGTCATTAGGCAAGATAAATGATAAACCTGTCTTTATCATTTGTAGGTTAGTTATAACATTGCACTGACATTAAAAAGTCACTTTGAGATTTGCAAATTTCAAAGATAAATTCAATCTCTTCATTATACCTCTTTAAAATAAACAAAGGATGCTAAAGATCTTTTTCTGTGGAAAAAGAACAAACACACTTCTCCCCAGCTCCAGTTTTGCCACAGCAGAAAGCCATTCACACTACTCAAAAGCCCAGCCCAACCCATAGAAACAGAGATTCTTGAAAAACCTTCACGAGAGATTTCTTTTTGAGCTTCACCCTTAAGGCTGCCAAGTCTAATTTACTGACATAAATCCTGCCTTGGTTTCTCTCAAGGGAACCATATAGTATAAAGTTCTTCCTCTTGTGTAGATCACCATTGGTACTGTCAAGTTCTGACTCATGAAAAATAAAAACTGCAAAATCGAACTTAACATGGCTGCTTAAGAAAAGAAGTATCACAACCCTTTAATTTCTTTTTATCCAGTGCTAAAGGCAATGCTGCAGACCAAACAGCAAAAGATTTGGGTACCTCCTTACCAGCTTGCTCATGTGATGCTTCTTTAGTGACTACAGCTCAGGCTGAAAGCCAGGGACCGTGTGGGTAAGTGCCCTTGAACACTGCATGTCCTACGTAGCATCTGAGACTGCCTCCTACTTCATGCCCCAAGTCCCATATACTGAAGATACCTTCTCAGCCCAGCATGGGAAGAGCTGGGTTACACAAACTGGGGCATAAGGTGGGAGGGAGACTGTGCATCCCTGAGATGTGGGTGCCAGGAAGAGTAAAATAAGAGCAATGTTGCATGTGCTGGTCTAGAGAGGTCTGCATATTGTGTTAGAAAACAGTTTTCTGTTTAATCACATAATAATCAGGAATTGGAATCACAGAAATAGAAATTAATCCTATTATCTTCCAGCATCAATAATCGTTATACCAGATATAGTGTAGGATTTTACCTTACCTTTGAGAGCTGTTCAGTGAAACCTGGGAACATGTCTTCAAGAGTGGTTTTTTCCTTATGGGAACAGATAGTGAAGTGCAGAAAATTGATGCTTTTCTCCCCAGAGGAAGTACATGATGTCAGCCACTTGCCAGGCAGCTGACAAGAATACCTCACCATTAAAAACTACCCTTTGTTTTAAGTATTCATTAAGTAATAGGAATTTCATTGAGCAATAGAGACTTCCTTTTGCCACCAGCCTGCCTAGAGGGAGATCATACCTTTAGTGTTCCCAAAATATTTGGCATGGGCAAAGACTGAGAAAGACAATAACAAGCTCTACACAAGATTTCATCCTCAGAAAAGTAGATAACTGTCCAGGTACTGCATTTGCTTCAGTCAGTGCTGGAATCAGTCTTTCAGCCTAATAAAACAGTACCTTGCTGTGGAGTTTTCACTAATTAACACTTTTGCTGTTAACAACACAAATTCATCATGAACATTCATCTTCTGTATTCTGAGTCATACTAGAAGGTAAATACTGACTAAACTGCAAAGTTAGGCCTAACAGCAGTCTTTCTAAATTTAACATTTAAACTCAGTTAGCAAACAGATCATTTAGGCTGCCTTCATTGACATTACCTTTTATCTTCCAGAGATCCAAGCTTAGGCACAGGGCATCTGTAATTCATCACAGTACTTATATTAGGAATTTTGCCATTATTTGCATCAAGGTAATATGAAAACCAGTTATGTAGTTATTTACTTCATAATAAAGCAATCAATGACACCTTTCTGGGTACACCTTGGGGAAAGAAAAGGGAAGGACTTCCAGGAGAGAAACTGGGATCATAGTGAAAGATATGTGGGGAAGGGGATCTCTGATAAAAACTGTGGTGGTTTGAAAAGCCTTCTTTTTGAGATAGTAATGGTTTGCCCCATTGATAATACTGAACCAATCAATAGTCCACGTGCGCCCTACGGAAATTACATACCCACAGAAACGGAAGAGAAGGTGGTGAAGATAGTTTTAGAAGGTAGGTAGCCATGATCTGAGCCAGGAGGAGTAGGGGGCAGTGAGCCCCTCTGGGGGCCAAGGGCCCCCAGCCCCCAGCTGAGGCTACGGGAGACCCGGTATAGTGTCAAAGCTGGACCGGGTCCTGTAATCAAGAGCTGGAAAAGTTTCCTTACTGTCAGCAGCAGCAGAAGACACTGAAAGCAGCAGTGGAGCAGTCCTGAACAGAGACAGCGATGGCTAAAAGCCAAAAGATAGCCAGTAGCAACGAGATAACGTGAAGCCGGCTGAAAGACACAGAGATGTTCCTGCAGGAGGGAGAGCTGGCAACAAAACAGAGGAAAACTCAACAGAGCTGGTTTGGGGTAAGGCTGTATCACTTTCCCAAACCCCAGAGACTCCTTGAAGAGGAGGGGTGGACTTCCAAACCCTTAGGGAGTCCTGAAATGCAGCAGCACCTAGAGAGAGAAAGGAGCTGAAAAACCCGGTGTTGTCCTGAGAGCTGAGCCAGGACGGAATGTGGAGGAGGTGGCTGTGCCCTCTGCTGCTGCTGCTCCTGCTTCGTGCTGGTGAGCTGAGACAGTTCAGTCTTGGTAAGACTGAACTGAAAGCTGCCTTCAATGTCCTAACCCAAGAGGAGTGAAGATCTACAAGGAAATCCCCCGAAGGCTTGGGCTCGGGGTTGGAATTTCCACAAAGTAAGAACCAAAATCCTGACTGCCATACTTAAATCTGCTGCCTCAGGAAAATGAAGGACACTAACCAGTGCCACAAAAAACTGAAATGAAGGAACTGTGGCCTGAAAAGTGATAGAAAGACTTTTTTCTTTTCTTCTTGGAATTTTATTGAAGAAGAGGAGAAATTTAATTTAATGTAAATATATATGTGGGTGTAAATAAACCTTTGTAAATATTTTCTGCTTCCCCCAATAACGAATGGTTGTGTTTTGTCTGAAAACTCTCCACATGGGGTGAAAAAGATATCAAATCCATACCATCACTAAACCCTCTCAGAGGGGCAAACTGTGGGAGGGAGGCGGGGGGCTTGAACTTAAAAATTAGATTCTTGGGAGTTTCAAACCACCACAAAAACAAAAGTCAAAATCAAGCTTCAGAAGCGAAAAGTGAAGATAGATGATTTTATATATATTTGTGTATATATATACATATATAAAATCAGCGCTGATGGTCAAACACTTCTGACAGATAAAACCTCCATTCTGAATCGCTGGTCTGAACACTTTCAGACTCTTTTCAGTACCAACCGTGTAGTCCAAGACTATTCAGTCTATCACAGAACAACTGATGAAGTACGAATTGGATGCTGCCCCCACTTCAGGAGAAATCCTTAAGGCCATACAACAGGTGAGAATCGGTAAGGCAGCTGGGGTTGATGGAATTCCACCTGAAGTCTGGAAACATGGGGGCCTTTCACTCCATGCTAAATTTCACAAATTTGTACTGCACTGTTGGGAACTGGTTAAACTCCCATCAGACCTTTGTGATGCAGTCATCATCACTTTGTATAAGAAGAAAGGAATTAAATCAGACTGTTCAAATTATCATGGTACCACTCTGCTCTCCATTGCTGGCAAAATCCTGGCAAGAATACTCTTTAACAGACTAATACCTGCTACAGTACAAGGAATTCTACCTGAAAACCAATGTGATTTCAGAGCCAACAGGAGTACCACAGACATGGTATTTGTTCTCAGACAACTGCAAGAGAAGTGTAGGGAACAAAACAAAGTTACCTATGTAACCTTTGTTGACCTCACCAAGGCTTTTGACATCGTGAGCAGAAAAGGTCTATGGTAGACTTTGGAACATTTATGATGTCCCCCCAAGTTCCTTAAAATTATCATCTTCATGAGGATCAACACGGCCAAGTCAGAGATGGCAATGCACTTTCTGAGCCCTTTCTAATAACGAATGGTGTGAAACAAGGCTGTGTTCTCACACCGACCCTATTCACAGTCTTTTTCAGCATGATGTTCCAAAGGGCCACAGCAGACCTCAAGGATCAGGACGGTATCTATATTCGATACCATACTGATGGAAGCCCGTTCAACCTAAGGCGACTGAAGGCCCACACCAAGACCTTAAACCATCTTGTCTGGGAGCTGCTTTATGCTGATGATGCTGCCCTTGTTGCCCACACAGAAGCAGCTCTGCAGCGTTTAACATCCTGCTTTGCAGATGCTGCTGAGCTTTTTGGGCTGGAAGTCAGTTTAAAGAAGACAGAAGTTTTCTATCAACCAGCACCTCAGGAAGTCTTCCTTCATCCCCACATCACCATTGGCCAATCAGAACTCAAATCAGTCCAGCAGTTTAATTACCTAGGTAGCCTCATCTCCTCAGACGGTAAGATTGACGGAGAGATAGACAACAGGTTAGCAAAGGCATACAGTGCCTTCGGAAAACTCCATAAAAGAGTCTGGTAAAATAAACACCTGAAGAAAAGTACAAAGATCAGTGTTTACAGAGCCATTGTGCTGTCTACTCTCCTATACGGATCCGAATCATGGGTCATCTACCGCCACCACCTGCGACTCCTAGAACGCTTCCATCAACGCTGCCTCCATACAAACCTAAACATCCACTGGTCAGATTATGTGACCAATACATCTGTTCTAGAACAAGCAGCAGTCACAAGTATTGAGGCCATGTTGCTGAGAACACAGCTGCGCTGGGCAGGGCATGTCTCCAGGATGAAGGACCACCGCCTCCCTAAGATCTTGCTTTATGGTGAACTTGCCACCGGCTGCCACATGAGAGGAGCCCTGAAGAGAAGATACAAGGACTCCCTGAAACAACATCTCAGCCTTGGCCATATTGATCAACGTAGCTGGTCTACTCTGGCCTCCAATTGGGAGGCCTGGAGACACACCATCTATAACGCTGCTGATGCCTTTGAGAGCGCACGCAGGATCACTCTCAAGGAGAAAAGACAATGCAGAAGGAATCGTACCTTGCAGAATATACCACCTAAGGAGTCTTTCTGCTGTGCCTTTTGCAACTGGACGTACCTGTCTCGTATTGGCCTTTTTAGCCACCAGCACACTTGTAACAAATGTGGGTAGAGCCCTTCCCAAATCTTCGTTCCTGAAGCCTAGCCATGATGATGATGATATATGTGTATACATATGTATATAAGTGTATTGCATTATATGTTTTATACAGTATATACATGTATGCATATTCCTTTACAATGCAGAATATAGCTCAAAGTTGCAACTGTGACAATAAAAAAGCGCAAGGACCTGTCTCAGTGGAGGTGGGAGTATATTGTTTGCATTTAAGCCCAAGTTCCTTATATTAGCCTGCCTGCTTATATACATGTCTATTTGCTTCCTTCAGAAAGCATCTTTTTTAGTGTGATTTCTAGTAAAAATTGCATTCAGACAGGGAAACTGCTTGATGTGTAAATAAATGACTGCTTCATCAGTTTCCAGGGCATAGGTTAGCAGTTTCTGCTCTCCCTGGAGGCCAGCCTCAGTGGAGTGCCTCAGGGCTATTCTAGCACCTATCCATTTTAATACTTTTATTGACATGGAGGAGGAGTGAAAGTACACCATCAGCAAATCTGTGAATAACCCTGAACTTGAGGATGCAGTCAATATACTTAAAGGTAGGAATGCCACTCAGGTTTTCAAGATTTCAGAAAGATCCAGTCCGAATTTCTTATTAAAAATATCTGCATTTATGCTTTTTCTATTTGTCTCTTCTACAGAAGCAGATTACTGGGCCTTAACATTAAAAGGATTGTTGAATGCATTCTTAATGGAATGCATTGTTGTTTTTGGGGGCCTTTGTTCGTTTGTTTGTTTTTAATAAAAACAATATCTACCTTTGTCAAATCTAGAAATAATAAAAGGTGGTTTTGAAAACTATCATTTTTTTTCTGCAAAGAGAGAAGCTCCCATGAATAGTTCTGTTGTTACTTACCTTGAATCAAATCCCTTCACAAATAATGAAGGGAGTTCAAATATTCTTAAGCACATTAAATCCTTCCTTTCATTTTATTCAAATTAGTTCTCTCTAGCAGCATCCTCAAACCCAAATTATCTGGCTTATGGGTGACTGCAGGTGATATTTCTTGATATTAGTTTTTAAGAAAGCCTACCTCTGTTTTTTTTCACATATAGAAATGCTCTTCCATTAAGTAATTAATGCTCTTCCATTAATGCTCTTCTCCAGTAAGTGAGCATGACGCTTACTTATATACTTTATATTAAACATGACTTAAATCACTGCTATGTTTGTGTTTTCTCTTTAAAGAAAGGAAATTTGCTGTAAGAAAGTGCCAGAAAACTGGTATTTGATAGAAGAATGATGAGTAAAAGGAAAACTTGAAATCCACTGGTCTTGATTCCCATACCCTTTCTCTTCTGGAAAAAAATTGAAATCTATAGGTCTTCTTTTCCATGTCCTTTTTCTTCTGATGTATACAGAAATGTACTTGAACAATCACCGTAAGTGAAGATCCCTATTAAACTGTACATTTAGCCAATGTATTTATAGAAACATGGTTGATTGCCAATGTTTAGGCTTTTTTTACAGTAATTAGCTAATAGTAGTCTCTGTGTGTGTGTATATATATGTGTGTGTGTATATATGTATATATATGCACACATACACATACGTATGCAGTCTTGTGTTCAAAGTACAAGGTAATTTAACAAAAATTATGTATATATGAGAGGAATTGGCAGCAAACTGGAAAGGCAAGTAATTGATGGTGGATTACATTTTTCCTTAGTGTTTGCTTATTGAAAAATTTATTGCACTCTTTATAGTGAGATGCTCTTGAGTGAAAACTAGGAAATTTCAGAGGGTTCCCTCTCCCATTCTCATAGTTGAATTTAGAGAAAGGTTTGAGGAGGCATATTTATAAGACACAACAATAGAGGGGAAAAAGCACAGAAAGTGAATTATCAACCACCCAGCAGGTATGACATGAATGGAAATCCAAATCAATTTTGTCTATCTGAATTATGATTTTTTTTCAATTTGCTGTTAGCCATATGAAATTATGGAAATCTACTTCTCAGATTGCTGAAGTAGGTTCTTCTCTATCTGATAGGTAAAGCAGGTCATCTGGTTTGTGTATGAATTACTGTCTGTAATTTATTGACAACCATAAGATACTGGAAAGCAAGCACCGTCTTTCACAGAAAACAGAGATATCAAAATGCATGTTTTGCATCTGACTTGAAACATCTTTAGCAATTGTCATGGCAATCCACAAGGTCAAGACAGTCAGCCCATCAGTCTAAGCACACTTGGAAAGTTATTCTGCACATCTGTAGCCTAACCTGTTACTGTTTTCATCTAGTGTTCAGGCAGGATAGTGGATTTTTCTCCTACTGGGTGGAAAATCCATCTGAAATCATACAGCTGTCTTTGTAAATAATTGCATGAGAACAGACTTCCCCACTAATAACAATTATTGAGGTCATAAGAGGTTATTAACAAATGTAAATTGTATACTTCCAACAATACACGATAGAACTCACAGTGAAGTAATCTATAATATTTACTTTCATCCTGTTGTTCAAACTGCAGAATAAATAGAGACCACATTATAATAATTTACAGGAGAAGTATTTTCTGTATGTAGGATAATTTTGAGATGCTCATTATTAAAATGCCAATTAACCTTGATTTTTTCTCCTTTATTATAATTTAAAAAAACCCACAAAATAACTTTGATGCAGATGGAGAACTGTAAAAAATTTAATGAGGTAAATTGCTTACGGAGTTCTACTTCAATTAGTTCAGTCATTTTCTGTAAGTCCTAATTACATAACTAAATTATCTACATTTAGCAAATATCATACTTACTATCAACTTCAATTTCATGACAACTCGATATTCAATGACCTTATTAGGGTACACTTGTGACTTAATTTATGTTTTGTAAACAGTTTTTTTGATTCTTATTTTTCCATACAAGCTGCACCAGTTGGAGTTTCTTTTACCAATTCAGGGTGCACTTGCAGCCATTCAATTCAAAATTATGGAATTGTTATACACACATATTAATTATCAAAGCAGCTGTGTCTGCATTTACATTTCTTTTGCACAAGACTTCTAAGAAACCAACATCATGACATTTTTTTCGCATGAGAGTTGTTTCTCTTCAGCTGTTTTGACACTGAGTTCAGTTAAAAGCATCCAGCATTCTGACAGAGGAAGGTGGAATACCCACAGCACTGAGTCCGGGAGTTTCTTTTGAGACAATAATCTCCTTGAAATTTGTAATTTCTTAAATCTTAAATGAATATTCTCTTCATCACCATACTACCACTAACTTCTCTCACTTTTATCTAGTCAGTAAAACTGTGAAATGCCATTATATTCTATCTAGACAAAAAAACCCCATGAAAACATGTCAGTAGACAATGTCTTCTGCAGAGAGGAGAAACTGGATGACCTCAGTCATTATATTCTACTCTTATTGTGTGGGTGCCTGTGCATGTTCGTCTTTAGTTTACTATGACTTAGTGATAATACTTGCATCCTGACTTATTTTTTTGTAAAATTTTACTAATTTAAATATATTTTAATTTTAAAAAGAATTTAAGTAATTATCATAATTGATCATTAAGGAAGTACAATTTGGTTAATCCTCAGAAGAATTATAATCACTGTCATAGGTGTTCAAATGTCAAGCCGGTCACCTATTTCCTCTGGCACTGGAAAACAGACCCTTTTTCACTCTTTTTCAATAACCTGATCAGTCAAGACCAATCCATAATAAGCATAGCATTCCCTAGTTGTTGAAACCAGGGATGACTAACCAGTCTCCCAGCAGCAGAAACTGCTTTGTGGATCTTGTGAGGTGGGTTTATTTGCTCATTTGGGATATCACCTGGTCAGTAGACTGCTGAAATTGAGAACTGATGCTACATATTTTTTTGGCTAGAAAAAGGAGGTCTGTAGTAGAATTGGCAGCTCTACATTAGCACAGCACTGCAAAACCAATGTGTTCAGTAGTCCTCAAAAATCTTGATGCTGATGAAAAGATACAAAAGTTTTACCTCCTTAACTGCTTGAGGAAGGAAAGATGCTTCACTGAATCCTATCCAGCCCATTACTATGGTTATGAAGCACTGATTTTTGTACGTTCTCAGTAAGCTACCTCTCTCAAGATTTGGCTATACTCTTGCAGGCATTTTACTATAATATTCTATGGGATTTGAAGTTGCAACCTCATATGGAAGATACTTAAACTCTTTCAAGGTAAAAAATCATAAACAGTAATGGCAAGATACACTTTAAACACTAATTTCCAGTGAGACATTCAACAAGTTTTGGGATAGATGCAGATCTCAGAAAACTGATTCAGATACTGCTATATTCTTTATGCTTAATGGTGAATATACTCTTTAAATATAGAATTATTCCACCATGCCACAAGGCACTTCCACAACCTCAGTCTTACCATGTGTATGTGGGATATTTAAAAAAGGCATTGTCCCATCCTTTTAGGACATCCAACCATCAGCAAGGTTGATTTACAGTATTGAAAAAATCTGACATATCTAAGAATTAGAGAATGTAAATTGAATATTTGTCTATCAACAAGAATAAATCAAACAAACTTATCAGCTTGATGTCTGTCTGTCATATCCTGGTCAAAGCAGAAGGCAAACAAAATCAGAGAGATGATAACCAGTACCTAGAAAGCAAGTTATTGTTATCACTAGAGGCTTTAACTGAAATTACTAAAATAGTAGAAGCTAGACAATATCCGAAAGATTGTCACCACCCTGATGATTTCTCTGTTTCCCTAAGAATATTAGGCAGATTAGCACTTGTAAGAGAGAGATTGCAGTCTTCCCATGTAAGGTATTCAATATTTTCTTAGTGACCTTTGCTTGTCATGAGAGTTGAGTAGTAATGACATATACAATGCAAGAAATTCAAGGAGTACATCTGCCACTAATTGTCTTGCAGAGAGGGGGGTTGATGGTGGGAATTGTTTCATTCCAGACTGAGAACGCACATAAATTAAATAAATAAATGTAGTTCTTAAAAAACAGATAAATGTAGGGCATTCAGAAGTTACTTCATTATCAATTGTGCCCTGGTATATATGTATAATATATATATAATATATATATAATTGTACCATATATACCAGAAAGACTGAGGTAAAAATTTTTTTCATTTACTTCAGAAGATTCTTTTTAGACGTGAATCCATTAATTGCCTTCATTCCTACATACTTCTGAAAATGAACAAGAGTAGGCAAAATATAAAAAATATGAAAAGGGAAACAATAATTCTTAACATTCATAGAAAATAATTCAAGGAATGTATTTTCTATAATTTAAATAATTGCTGAATAGTGTGTGTTATATCTAGTGTGATATTAAATAACTAATACGAACAATGAAACTTGTTCCTCCTCAGAAAATGTTATTTTCCAGATTTTTAAAATGAGCAACTAAAATACACTTTTATAACCCAATCAGCTATCTGATTAGCAATAGTTATAGAAAAAAAAATCAATAAAAAGATTCCCTGACTTAAAGTGACTAATATAAATTATTTTGTCTATAAAAGCATTGTTTTCCTATACCATGTCAAAGAATTTTAAGGGCTCAAAAATCATGATGCTTCAGTTTTGCTTCTCAAACATCCACAGTATAGTTGCATTTCAACAAAAACTGAGGATAAGGCCCAGGACCCTGCTGTCTAATGATCATTGTGTTTTTAGTCACTAGGTCAGGATTATTTTTTAAAAATTGTTTTCCTACATTTTATGACAGCAGTAGTAGAATCTGCATTTGAATAACATACACTGAATATTTAGAGAATTACTTGACACAGACACTTAGCTTTTTAAAAATCAACAAATTCCAAGCAAAGGAGAAAGTTGGTGGAATCTCCTTTTTACTTTTTTTCTTTTTCATGTAGTAATGGCATTACACTGTATTGGAAATAAAAAGAACTCTTTTGCTCTATGAAACTTATATTAGCATGAGTTGAAATTATGTGAGTTTAAAAAGAAAAGAGTTAATTTCTCTGCTATAGTACTGTAACCATTGCAGTGTGAGTCATTTCATAAAATTTATATCTCTGTAATATAGATAAATAGAGCTGTTCAATCCAAAATATTCTTTGACATGAATTTCTTTTCTGGGTAATGTACCACCAATTGTGCAAATTGTGGATGAATATGTTTTCTAGCTCCTAACAGTGACTTAATCAAATAATTAACTTTTTGTGAATCTTACCAATACTGGTAAATTAATATTTCCATATTGAACAGGAAAACTTTTTTTTTTTCAATCAAGTCATCATTTTAAAAAAGGTATATTTAAAGGATATAGCAGTCTAGAGATCATTGTTCAGGAGGATATTGTCAGTACCTCAAAATATTTCAGAAATTTTTGAACTTTCTTCTTTGTTGAGCACAGCTACCTTTTATTATGAATGCCTTTCTAGAAGATGAGTTGCTAATAGATTTCTGATGTAGTAATGAGAAAAATTACCTAGAATAACTAAATCCTAAAACAATATTCTATTATTAGAAATTGTGTTTGACTTTTCAGAAACAATGTTCTTTCTCTTTTCTAGATAAAAAAAATAAACCTGACAATTTTTCCATTATTTTTTACTTATCAGGATGATATTTATTTTGAGACTTACAAACAAGTACAGTACATTTGAACTTAACTTTTGATCTAATTGTTCCTATACAACTTCTATTTAACATCTTTGATCTCTGAGTTAGTGATCTAATCTTCTGTATAACTCAGCTTTTATTGATCTGTTCTCATGCTGAGAAAATCAAGTCTCACTTTTATGGCAGAGATTGAAAAAGATAGTAAAACTGCCTCTGAGACAGCAGTTTAAATCTGTGTAATAACAGTGGAGGCAAGAGATAAGACTTTTATTACGCTGCCAAACTTTACATGAACTCGAAGTGTCATTAAATTGGTATGTGTCATTTGCCACATATATTTATTTTACTAGATAAGTTGGTAACCACTCATTTAGATGCCGTGTGCTGCCACAATTTCTTCACCACATCTTCTTTGCCACAGAATCTATTTCTGATACTCAAAATACGCTTGAAATATCTTTTTTATGGTACTTTGTATACAGTTCAGATTTTCTGTTCTCATGCAGTTTTCGAAGAGAATTTTTGAACCCCTTTTACTTGACTGAATTCCAAAAGCAATTTTCAGTAGTCATACAAGTGGGACCACTTTTAATATGCTAGTCTGTCATGATAAAAGATTAATTCTCATATACTCAGAGCTTTTCAATCATGCTCCATAATGTGTGAGTCCTGCAATGCCTAGTGTTATTACATTACTAAGCATGGAGGAAAATAAAAGCAGTGTAAGTGCTATATCTCAGCTTGATGTTATTGAGTGTAGTTTTACTTTAGAGGGTTTCCTATTGTGGTATTTTTCCCATTGTTCCTTGAGAAGAAAGACCTGATGAGCACACTGAATGTAAACGGCATGTGCAATAGGTGACACTTTTCACTCCCATATACAGAACAGTGGTGAAGCAGAAAATACTTGAAAATAGGTTGCTTGATTTTTTTTTTAAAGTTTAATGTCCAAGATTGCCAATTGTACCTGACAACTTGCATGTCTATCAATCACACTCTTCTGGTGAACAATCTACCTTCCTATCTGAAAGTTAAGGCTTTTATGATGTTGGATCCATAAAACACTGAATATCCCTATATAAATCAAAAAAAGTCACTCTTTGTTTACATTGTCTCTCAGTTCTATTGTATTCAGGCATAGACACTGTACCAGTGCAGTATGAGAAGGGAATGCAGGATGGAATAAGCTAGAATTTTATACTACTATTTATTATTGAAATCAATGGGAAAGGGGAAGGGCCATGAAGAGCCTTTACTGTTGATTGTAGTGAGGCCATGTGAATGAAATGTATGTTCCTCTAAAGGCATATCCACATCAGTCAGGTCTATCTATCTATTATCATTTGTTAGTAGCTTCATTTTCTCTGAGACAGCTGAAGGACTGGGATTTGCAAATGAGAGTATGAACAATGAAGGAGTATGACTCAGGTCTAGAATAAACTATTTAAATTTAAATTATCAATTCTATCAACACAATTTTATTTCCTTCCAATTTAATATCAAGTGTAGAAAGAACTTCTAAGGAAACATATCGATTATGTGCTATGCCACTTTTCAATTCCAAGTTAAAAGGTGTAGGGACAGCATTCAAACATTCTCCCTTCTCACCACTAAAATCAAACAGACAGTTCTTTCAACATTCCTTAGGTTGTCATACGGGAACAATTAAGAATTACCCATGATAAAAACCATTAATCTTGATGTACAGTCTCAAAATACCCAGCTTTAGAACTACAGTTGCTGTTCTGAGATACCAAGAGGTTGTCTCTTTAGCAAATGCATTTAACTTTCTTGTGTCAGGGGAATACTGTGGATAAGATACAGTTTTAGTGAGAGGGAATTGGAATGGTTTTAATCTCCTTTCTTCCTTCTCAGTATTGTCTATCAATGAAACAAATATTTCAGAGTCCTGCAACATGGTCACATCTGGACAGAGCTATCCAGTCAGACCAAGTCCATAGTTAGCCCTGAGGATAAGAGTTTCTCAGCCTTATGAAGCACAGAGCTGGAAGTACAGGGCTGTGCAATCCATCTATTTAGGGGTTTGAATCGCTTTTTAAGAGTGTGTGAAATAACACACAGGAAACATTAAAAGGAAATTAAATTAGTAAAATTTAACACTCACTATTGATACCACTAAAGTTCTTTTAACTGACTCGATATTGGTTTAATCAATACACAAAAAGCCAAATTATAAAGAAAACCGACAGGATTAAAATATTGACAGTCAGTGGAGCTAAGAGAGATGAATACTTTTAAATGAAATAAGAATTTATAAAATGACTTTTTCCATTGTCAGCAGAGCATTAGAAAATGCAGAATGAAGGCACTGGTGCAACAAAGATGACCAAGCCCTGAAATCAAGTTGTGCATTCACTCTACTAGGAAAGCAGCCTGCTAAATGGGTATCATCTTGATTTCTCAGCAAGTAAGTTTGAGGAACTCCTGATGGCATCAAGCTTTTGACTGCAAAATCACACACTGTTTTATTATATTCAACAGCAGCGTCCCTCACAAACCCCTTTTTCAAAAGAAAGAAAGTATTTTGTAATTTTATTCTTTTGGCTTGAATACCAGAAAATGTTAAATGGGAAGTTTTGGATATTGAAGAAGCTTTGATTGAATGTTTTATTTTTTGATTAAACTTCAGGATGAATCAAAGCTTGAGGAAAAACAATTTTTTGTAAGATTACACATGGCAGCATGGGATCGAGTCATCTATTTTTAGGACAAAGAGAATGAGCTGATCTCCACCATTACTAAAACTCTTCGTATTATGCTTGGTAAAAAAGATGTGTCCTGGGTGAAACCTCTGAGAAGAATTTCTACATGGAGCAAATTCTGCACTTCAACTGTGTAAAACCCGTGCAAATAAAATTTAGGAAACGCAGCAGTGAAATGAGGTATGTGAATCAGCATTAGGAGACTCAACCATCTCTCTGCTGGAGGTGTGAGAATGGTAACACAGAAGCCTTCAGTAGTGCTGAGCCACACAGGACAGACGCAGGATATCTTTGGCATTGCTGATTCCCAACCTGGGGGTCATGACCCCATGATGGATAGTGAGGCTATTTTCCGGGGAGTGCAAAAGTTTCTTTCAGAAACTGAGAGTCTATTTAAATCTGTTTATAGACTTTCTGACTGAGAAGATAAGCTACAGGGACTGTTTTCCTGACTAATGGACACAGGAAAACAGACTATGGTAAGATCCTGAGACAGGATGGAACAAATGGTGTTTCTCCTCATCTCCCCTCTCTGTTCAGGAGGGTAAACCTGTAAAAGGTTCTCCTTCAGCCGAAGCAAATATTCCATGTAGGCAGTGCTTCCTTCTAAAAGGCTGAAAGCTTCTCTCAGTCCTACACACATCTACCAATATAGAAAGAGCATGCAGTGCCCAGACATGCCGGTGTGCTTCCTCCATACAGAAGCTAGCTGTGCCTTCTTACAGCAAAATACCTCTCTTGAGGGAGGCAATGCCATCTGATAGTGAAGGCAGTGCATCATGTTGCCCTGTGTTGCCAGCGTAGCAACCTTATTTCTGCTCCCTGGCCCTCTCACTTTGTAAGTTTTATTTTCCGTGTGGAAAGCTAAACTCTCTGAGATGGACAAGTTCTCAAAATTTAAGTCATACTGAAAGCAAGAGGATCTGCATCACTGGGGACACCTAAGAACTATATAAATAATAATAAACAAATATTCATCAACTTTTTGACTCGTAGAGATCTTGTAAGGTCTCTGAGAGTTTTTGATAGGTTGAAAATCAAAGCTGAATGGCATAATATTAGATGACGTGTGAATAATCTGGTGTACTTTGCTGTATTATACTTGAAATCTAAGCACTAAAAATTTCCAGAATTGAATTTTAAAGGTATTAATCTTGTCTAATGCTTAGAATTTTATTTTCCTTTTTATGCCAATTTAAATATAAAACGTATAATTAATTCATTACTGAATTTGTCTTGTAAATGTTTTATTTTCACTATTGCACACATATATAATAAAACCAAAAGCCTGTTTTAAAGTGAAGCATTTCGTCGATTTAACTTTAAAACACTAACTTTCAATACGATTTCACTGTTTTCTTAAATCCAAAAGTTGCTAAAAACTCCAGATATGTTACTTTAGTGTCTTGATGTTCAATTAAGTATTCCTTGGAAACATAAATTAATAGTCTTTGGTGAACTCAGTTTAGTTCCTAGTAAATGTCCACATCAGAAAACCACTACACTTAATTTTGCTTGATTGATAGTCTCTGCTTAACTGAGACCTAGGGCTAAGCCAGCATGGGGACTTTATTACCTCCCATTCTAGTAAGGGTGGTCCAGCCAGGTCAAAGTCGAGGTCAATAGTAGGACAGAGAAGGCACTTATTTTGCTTTGAAACAGACTACTCTTCATGAAACAAAGAACTTCACTTTCCAGTACTATTTCATGACCAGAGATAATCTGTCTAGGAACACAAATGTTTCCAATGAGTATTATCTTCACATTCTGCTTTTAATCATTCTAAGTGTGATATTTTAAAAGCTCTTTCCATATTAAATGTTCACTGATTTTGTTTGGAAGGCATATTTTGTACTCAATTCTGAATTCTCCTACTTGACATGAGCCACTGTGAGAGGTTTTGTGCCTTTCTTTTCTCAGTTGTTAAAAGAAGGGAACACATTTAACAAATTGTTTATATTTTTCTCAGAGTCATTGGAAGGTTTCTCAGTTTCCTTGAAAAAGCATCTGTCTGCATAAAGTTTCTGAAGACTTGGAGTAGTTGAGAGAAGGGGTCATATCCTTAAAATATATTTTTATATAATACTTACCTGCTTAATATTGCATCTACAGTCATTTTTGCATGTAACACAAAACTCCATTAGCAACTGGTTTAAATTCAAAGCAGCACTAACAGTAAGGTGCCCCCTGAGAAAGCCAGAAGGAGAGTAATTCAGTGTGTTTGGTTTGATTGTATATTTTGTTTTTTATTGCAAGACATTTCTTTTAAGTTAGAGACAAAGAATAGGATGCAATGACATCACAGAGAAGAATCGCAAGTAGAATAAATCATGCTAATCAAGTCACAACAAAAAATAAATGTAAAATAATTTGTAAATCCATATGAAGAATTAAATTTGTACATAAGTTGTGCTGAAGATGATGGGTGCCAGCTAATCAGGCTTTCAGATTTTTCTTTTTTCCATGTATGGAAGTACACACTTAAGTCTAGGAATACCCTGTACCTCTGAGATTTTGATAATCCCTCAGTTATAGAATGCATTTAACAAATAAGTGTCTGTCTTTTTTTCCGTGAATGGGTTTTATTGCAACCTTTTTAAGGTAAATAGTAGCTTTTTTTACTGTTTGAAGTGAAAAACTTGTGTGAGTCTGTACTGAACCAAGTTTCTGTACCTGCAGAGCCAGCTTCTGCTTACCAAAACTGCGGCTCAAGGAGAGAACAAAATGTGATGTTTTTCTCTTTTTCTTACACTTAGATAATAGACATTCAGATGCAATGTTTTGATTTGTGAGAAGAGGCTACACAGAAAAATTTGAATTTCAATCTTGAACATTTAAATTCTGGGCTAAGTTAGGATTTTAGATTTGGCTCATTGTAAATACAAAAGGCTTTTGAAAACATTGGAATACAAGTCTCATTTAGGCATTCTCAAGTGGATGAGACTTTTTCATCTGGTGCTTTGGTGTTCCTCATTTCTGGTGCATGTTAGGATACTCATACACTTTTTTAATGAACAGGCTTCACTGTAATAGTTTTAAACTAAAGATTTACAGTGCCCTTTTTTCTAGTTTGTCCTGAAAAAATTAGGAAATTATAGAGAAGTCAGCTAGCAGGGAGGTCATACAATTCAGTTTTAAGACATTAAATATATCCTGACTTCCGTCACTGGATTGTATAGGTATAGTATAAATGTATGAGTATATATCAGTATAAGTGGACTGAACGAACAGAGATCATGTTTTTAAACTTGAAGGCAATTACATTTCAATGAGGTGTCAAATAAAAGGAATATGGATAGTCAATATACAGAAGCAAATGTTTTGATTGGATTTCTCTGCTACTATTTCAAAATCTCTATGTTATTAGAAGTCTTACAGAAGTGTTAAAATGACACTGTTGATAAAAGATTAAGAAAACAATATAGAATGATTTCACTTTGTAAAAGTAAGGATTGAGTAGAAAATTTCTGGAACCAAAGCATGATCTGCAATGAATTGGAATCATATGGAGGAGACAAAAACTCATGTCTAAGCAGTAAACATGGTTGACTTTCCTGCCGAAGATAAAAAGTTCACATAAACTATCTCCCACAAAAAAAGACAGAGAAAGATTAGATTGGAAAATTTGTTTGTATTCTGCAATTTCTTTCACACTTCTTAAACTAATTGCTAGTACAGAAGAGAGGCTGAGAATTGTATGACTTGGTTATAAGGTACTTTATATATATCTATAAAAAGAGAAAAATAACATGATTCATCCTCACACTCCTTTAGCTTTACACTAATGTTACTTTGAAAGCACTGGAACAATAGCATTATGACAAAGGAAGTAATGTTGAGATGAACGAAAAACATATCAGATTAGGATTTTGGGGATTTGTTTTGGTCCCTTCCCTTCCCTGTCCTGCCCAGCCCTGCCCTGCCCTATCCTTTCCTAGAAAGCAGTCTTCCTAAGTGTGATGGTGATTCTTATGAATTAATCCATACTGTAACTGAACATCTGTAGATTGACTTATTTTCAGATTTTTCTTCTACTTTCTTAATTTTCTCCAGGTATGTCTAAATTTTTTTTCCTCTAGAAAGTAAGACGTCACAAAATTATATCAGAACAACAGCGACATTCTCAACTTTTTCAAAATTTGTTCTCATTGATCTGCCACGTTTGGCACATATTTTCAAAAACATAGAGTACTTAATACAGACTTGTAGTTTAGTCTTTAGCAACAGCCAAAAGAAAGAGATAAAATTGTGGTTTATATTTGGGTCATTCAATTCTGCCTCTATAACAGAGCAGCTAATCATTCAACGACATGTATGCTTACTCAGTTTTATATATATACCCTGGTCTGGACATTTTTTCAAAATGTTAAGGTAAACATACAGGTAAATATTTCAATATTAGATGCTAAACAAGTACAATGGATTAATTTTATTCTTCTGAAGTTTTTTTGAATCTCAGAACTAATTAATTTTTAGGAGTTTTTTTCCTTGTTCGTATGTTAACTTTATTTTTTTCTTTTTTTAAAGCAATAACTTATTTTATCCTGTTTTGTAACTTAGTTCTGGTGTTCTGGAGACATTTTCATTGAGAAAAATACAGATATTAAACTTAAAAAGAAGATTCTTACAGAGTACTTTTAAAAGGCATGACATTTGTTTGAAACAGTTTCCTTTCATATATTCAAGTAGACAGAAAAAAATGGAATTAATTCAAAGCTGGTTTTAATATTATCTGCTCATCTTAATATTTTTTGTATAGCTTATTTAATTTTGGGATTTATAAAATAAAAATAATGGTTGAGTTATATTTAAGTAATATAGAGTAATTAACCCTCTTTAAGAGGACTTACATAGTTAATTATTTTCTAATGATCTCAACTTTTCAAAGTAGTAATGCTCATGATCCTTGATTTAAAAGTTTGCTGTTTTATCACTTGATGTATTAATATTAAAATTATTTCCACTATTGACAACATGCTGCTCAAATATTCTGTAATACCAGAAAGAAATCCATCATAAACCTCTCATTATTATTAGTTTTGATTATAGGATTGGTTTTAAAGGCATGCTATTGGAGTCCTAAAATAACCTGAAAACCTGATTTTTTTCTTCACAAAGAAAAACCAATTTTCAGCAACAAGCATTGAAATTAAACAACAATTGTAGTATCATCAACAGCATGATTCAGCAAGCCTTACCTTTTTAGTGATTACTTCATCATTTTTTAGCTGTGATTTGGGTTTTTTTAACTAAATAAAAAAAAAATTGGTATTAATTTAATCACTGCGTTCATTATATGTGCCCTTTGCCTAATGAGGGAACCCAACTTGAAGTTCAACCAATAAGCTTTTCTGTGTAATCGTAGCACTAAAATTATTAACACTTGATTCATCCACAGGCTGCACATTCCAGAAGAGACAAAAGTGAGTCTTAGAAAATCCCATTTATGGCATATATGTTTTTCTTCCAGTCTTGAAGGTAGATTCTGATTCTTACTTTCTACCTCTCCCTTCCTCCCGCTCCTCATATATTTGAAACTCATTATACTGTAAGATAATGGTAAATAGTCTGTACATGACTTTGTTTTATGCTAGCTCTGATCAACAATGCCCTCGAGGAATGTGAGTCCTTCTGCTGTGCTGCTCTTATCCAGCATGCCCTTCAGTCCATGGAGCTTCTGTTAGGTTTTACCTGTGTGATTCACATGTCCTTTGCAGTTCAGCCCTGATGTCTTTCCCAAAGAATGTACAAGATCTAGATAAGATATTGTACAGAAGCAAAACCACAAGCAGAAGGTACACTTAAGCTCCTTTGAAGTTAAAATATTGGGAATGCAAATCAGAGAGCTACTGTGGCACTCCCAGCCCATTGCTAATAAACAATATCAAAAGTCGTGGAGCTATTGTCCCTTTGTCATGGCAGCCCTGCTGATGACCAAGAAGAAACCAAACTGAATGCATGTATTATATGTGTGTCAGTCCAAGACAGTTACCCCTATTAGAAAAAAACCCCAAAACAAAACACCAAACCAAAAAACAAACTATTTCTTGCATTTTCTGCTGTTAGCATGCCACTAACATCTGAGTGCACCTAACACTGTACATAGCATGAAATGAGGCAAAATAAAGCTTTCCTCATCAAGAATTTACAATTTATAGGCAGTGAAGAGACAACACAAACACAACCCCACAAGATGTTTATAGAACGTAGCACAAGGAGCAGGGGGAGGTTGCTTGAAAGAATAAATCAGTTCCAGGAGTTGTATTTTTGTGAAGGAGAGTGGATGGAGCAACATTGTCTGCTTGTTCCACGTGTAAGGCAGGCTACAGAAAAAAAATACAAGGTGCAGTCTGGATGAAGGAAAACCAGAGCAGTACACAGTGAATGACTTGGGAGAGCAGCAATGTTGAACTCCGGTGAGAGATTTTCCCACATTCATTTGTGTTTATAAGGCTCTTCTGCCATATGGATTCACTGAAGGTTTGAATAAGCAAACCCTGCATGCTGCACCTGCAGTCACAATCGCCAAGGGCAATCATTCCCTACAGACACTGCTTAATTGGTTTAGTCCAACAGAGAGTGCTTCTACAACTTCTCTGCCAGAATTCCCGATGTGAACACTTAGAAAGATATGTACCTACACATCTCAATGTGCAGAGCTTCTAGCAGCCTTTTGGGCAATTTCTGGGTGCTGGAAAATGCTGATTCCTAGTCCAGAGGATGATACTAGGTAATACAAGGCAGAATACAAGACAACCCAAACTGCAGAATTCATGAAACTCTTTGCTGTAAAACACAGTAGACAAATCCAACACTGCCTGGAAGGGGAAATTTGAGTCTGCAAGCTGTTAGACTTTAGGTACTGATAAGAAAAGGGATCCTACACTGCATTTTGTAATAAGTACAGTAAACACTACTCCAGTCAGAACAGGTCATTTAAAGACTTTCCTGACTCAGGCTTAACATGACATTTAAGTGCTACTACATGTGAAAAGAAAAAAGTAATTCACCACTCATAACAAACTACTTTTCCTCCATACTATGGCAAAAATACCAAAGGATTCCTGCAAGCAAGAGAATTGCTGTCTGCAAAGATATGTTGTGTTTTCATTGGATCCCCTCTTTGTGCAAGTTGAAATAAATGCTGCTTTAAATAAGAATAAATGAGAAAATGTACAAAAAAATTTCTACATTTATAAATGCAATAAATATACTTTTCTTTTCAGACTTATTACGCTGGAAGAGCCAAAAAAGCTTTTCAGTTCAAAAGGTAAATTCTTTGCTCACCGATGAAAATTGCAGGGCATTAGTTTCCCTGGGCTTCCCTGGGAAGAATCTTTTGGTGATTGCTCTTAAAACTCCAACATTAGAAACATGCAGATGGGAAACAGCAATTTTTTCCCCAGCATAAAAATATTTGTTAACAAATTTAATCCTTGAAGCTGAAGTTCACGTTGATTTAAGTAAAACTTTGGGTCTAACTATCATCCTGACTGCGAAACCACTGGGTAAAAGGCAGTGGGATGCGTAATTCAGCAATACACTGGAAGAAATGACTAAAGAATGGAGAGAAATAGTTTTCCCAGTCAATTTTAAATATTTTACTTTAAAATCAGGACAAGATATCAGAATTGTGAAAATTATCCTGAACTTCCTCCCCTCCATGTTAACTAAAATGGTTTATTCTGGTGTTTTAAGGCAATTCACTAATGTCACAAAAGTGAAAATTTTCAACCAGTGAACAATAGAAATTAGGTATTAAAATTTTGTTTAATTAATTGCCTATGTAAATGTTTTCATTTTCCTGGATGTCATGTTAATTAAAATGCAAATACTTTTACATGTATTCCCTCTTTAGTTATATGCTGACTCTATTGCCTCATGCCTGATGCTCTGTATCTCAAAATGGAAATATAAGGATTTCTTTCTTTAAGCAAGTAGTACGTTGTTCTGGGTTAGAAGGTAGAAACCAGGTTATCCAGCAAATGACATTCAGACTCCATTTAGAGGGACTAACCTTTTAGGCTAAAAGACATTTCATGTTCTATGCACTCTTGGAACTTCTGCTGAAATTGTCACCTGCTGTCAACACTATAATGATAATTCTCCTGTGTGACAAATTAGTCTCAATAATGATTAAAAAATTAATAGGACTGGACAGTTTATTTGATCTTTTTCTCTCTATCAGCTCTAGAAATAGAAGTTCCAGTAAGTAAAGTAAATCCTAATTCATCCACAACTTCTACAATCACATTTTGTGTTCATGCTTCTACAACCATGGAGTTAGTCTTTAAATAAAGAAAAAAAATTAGGTTAATGTAACAAAGACTCTGTCTGGTATCACTTCAATAATGGACGACTACGGCACTCCTTCTTAAGAGTGAAAGTCCAAGAGCAAAAGACCTTTGTGGCTTTTATACTAAACTCCTTCTACTAGAGTAGTTTGGATCACTTATTCAGGTATTGAACATAATTTGAACTGTGTAAATTCCCCTCCTGCCCATGTGGATCCATACTGACTTGTTTGTACTACTTAACTCACCCTTGTGCTTGGATGAACTAAAGGAGATTCCAGAAGCTTCTGGGAGAGTTATTACAAAGGGGAAAGGTAAAACCAAACCCACCACCTACAGGATCTAGTGTCCCATATCTGAGCTGGGGTAACCCACCAGGATCACAGTTACACTCTTTGTAGTGCTTGCTGCCCCTCTGCATGGAAGGGTGATGGTGCAAGGATATTGTGGCTCCTGCTTCTTGGTAGAGGAGAGATGGTTAGGATAGGATTGTTTGGCTAGGATACTACTATAGGGTAGAGATTATAAAAGGTATGTGATGCCTTTCGCAGGGGGAAAGAGGAGGAATGGCTGATCCAAAAAGAAGTGTTAAGTGTCCCAAACTCTATTTTTTGTCCAAAATTCTAAGACTGGATAACTTTGCTTTAGGTTTTCAGCCTTGGTCTTGTCTCCTCCTTTTCTTTCATACTAGTACAGATCCATGAATTTATACCATTTTTCCCTAGGTTTTGTAAGTATAGACTCTGAGACTACTTGATCTATTTGCAAGACATATGATCAGCAAGAAAGGGAAAGGGATTTTTGACCTTCATCTTTTTAGTCCATTGTACCCTAATGAATACTCTCACCCCCCCCAAACCCATTTTTAAATTTTGATTTGTTATTTTCTTATTTCTCTTTGTAAGCCATTTCTTTTCAATCTTCTCAATGCCTTTTTTTTTTTTTTTGTGGGGTTTGGTGTTTGTTTGTGGTTTTTTTTTGTCTTAGTACATTTCATATTTTCTGCTTCAAATGTTATTTCAGTTCTGCATGACCCATAGCCAGCACAATAACTCTAATATTTCTAACACATGCAACACATACCAGTCTAAGAAGAAAGAATATATATCATAGAAGAGAATACTTGCTAAAGAAACCTTGATGTCAAGGCTAAGCAAATTCTATTCTTTTGCTCCAGCAAAAAGAAATAGGGCATCAGTAACATGCAAAATTATAGCTTTTCTCCCTTTATAATTGCACTCAGATTCTTCCATCCCACCTGAAAATGCTCTGAAATGGTGAAAGTTAAAAATGAAACCCCTAGTGATTCTTTGGGCAGTCGGAGGGGTAGGGGATTTAATTATTGTTTCAGACTTGCCTTTGTTTATTTCTTTGTTTTACTTTTTATTATTTTATTCCTAGCATAGGGAAGTAAAAATATGATGTCATAAATTTTTAGAAGCATTAACACAACAGAATAGTTTATTTTTCAGAGCCACCGCAGCCTATTGTATAATTACACACATACTGCGTTATAACGTACATTTGTGCAGCATTTAGGAAATATGTGCTACTTACCTGATGGACCATAGTAACTGCCTCAAAGCTGCTACAGTCTTTAAGGTAAATTCGTGTTTTGGTAGGCATACTAATTTTAAAAGCATATGCTAGTTACCCCATATGCTGTAATTACACAATCTGTTGTATACATGTATAGAAAGGCACACTTTTTAAATGGCTTTTTGTCAAGATGGTTCATAATAGTTCCTTCAGAGTCCTTATGTCTATCAAGTAAAGAAAGTACTTAGATGACAAATCAATCATTTTCAGCCACTTTTCCTTATTTTTTGCTTGGAGGTGCTGGAAATGTTTGGTCTGCTTTGGATTTTAAAATTATTAAATCACAGTAGGCAACACTGTGAACAAGTAGTGCTAGGAGGAAGTATGACTTAGAAAATGCTAAACTGTTTGTTAAAAACTGACTTTGTATTCAGGGATGGCATATGTCTTTGTGCAGAGTGCTGCTTGAAGGGCCCTGAGACCCTGATCCAACATGATTAAATCTGATAGTTCACTTGCATGTGGATACACCAACATTTTAAATGCTCATAACTATTTGTCCCACAGGAAGTTCTTAAATGTTCTGTGGAGAGATGCAGATGCCTCTGAAGCTCTCCAGGATCCAGCGCAGTCCATACAGAATATAATGCTTAATTATTTTCTCTCTTCAAAGGAGAGCTTCATAAATAGAAATGATGTCTTTTGGTTGAGAGGAAGCCCTCTATGGTCCAGTTCACACATGTATGTGAAGGCCATGAGTTTGATGTGCATGATTTCGTCACACAAAGTCATTAGTTTTGATTATTTCCTTTTTTCGAGTTATGCTGCCACTGTGGACACAGATCTTGACTCTTCATCTTTTTTTTTTTTTAACAAATCAAGGATCTTCTTATTATATAAATGAAACATAGCTTTGGTTCCTAGAATAAATGTCTGGAGACATCTATCTTGTCATTTTTTTTTCTTTTCATTATTCATTTTTCACAGTATATCAGCAAATTTTGAGATATGCTGAAGTTTAACAGTTTGATTGGAAAAATAAAATTATAACTTGATTGAATTACAGAAACATTATTTGTGCAATCAAAATCAGAGCTTCCTTGTCATACAAAAAAAGACATTTTTAATATTAAAAAAATAAATAAAATTATTGGTAATGCCAGTTTATAAAGATATTTGAGAAAGGAAGCTGTTAGAAGCCATAAGAATGTAAATGATTCATTTATACTAATTTATGTTAATTTATATTAACAATCACATTTTTATATTAACAGCAGTCAGACATGCCTTTTTGTGCTATATAGATAGAACAAAAAATGATATGAATTAATTATTATCTATTGTGAATTCGGTTATCTGACCTCAGATGTCCTTTGTAGCACAAGACCTAGGTTTTTAAAAATTCATTATTATTTGAAAAATGTGGAATGTATTTTGTAAACAATAATTAAAACAAAAATGCTACAATAACAAAGTTGGAAAGATACAAAGGGCACCCTGAGTAATGTGACTGTCTTTATGAAAGCAGTGTGTAAAGCTTTGAACATTTCCTTTCTCAGAGCAACAAAATATTAATACTAGGCAGCTGTGATACCTGGGAAAGGAGCTCTTATTTGAAGACCTTTTTCTTGTTTTGAATCCAGCCTTCATATACCTGAAACTACAATTGCACTCTCACTCAAATTAGAAGTAATTTGTTGAATGGTGGTTAGTGTTCTTCACATAAATGAAACACAACATGGTTTGGTACTGTAACTAATTTAATATAAAAATGTTCGAATTATATAAAACTTTTATGCTAGAGGCATAAATGATCAGAATTGTTACTCTGAACATAAACCAGAAGTTGTTTAACTTCTGCAATATTTTATTGTTCTCTGTTGGAACAGTATGACAGCTGCTAATTGTTAGATGTTGTTTTTTGTTTCCTGAGGGATCAGCTACAGAAAAACAAAGTACCTCAGAGAATTTGCAGGGAAGACAGAGGGACGGTTACACACTGTGTTATCATGAACAAATATTTGCAAGGTATCTTCACAATAACATGTAATTATTTAGAGCAATGCACCCTCCTTTTGACTTTTTGATCTTTCCCACTGAAATATTCCAAACAAAAGTCTCTCTGTTTAGATGAAGCAAATATATAAAAATAATGTTAATTGAGAAGACCTTCATTAATTTGGAACAGAGACTAAAAATTGGATAAACACAGTGTATTTTCAAATGTTGTTTACTTAACAACAATCTTAGTGACTAAACTCAATGGTGGTATGTCCATTGTCTACATTGTCTCCATAATCTGCACACAGTTTAAATATAGACCATAAAATATAGACTTAACCCACAGAAAAATATAAAGCTGTGATTGTGTTTAGAGTGACAGGACTGCCTCAGAAAGAAGAAAAGATGAAGACTATGTGTTTTATTAGCAAAAAAAAAAATAATTAAAGAAATGAAGTTCAGATTCTGAGTAGTTTTGTAAAGAAAAATATCCACAAATCTTTAATAAAGATATACAAGATCTAGTGCTTGCATACTGAATATTGAAGAAGTAAAGTTTAATTTCTATTTAAATCAGTGGAAAAATATTTAACAACTTCTCAAAAGAAATTGTTAAACATTTTTGGAAAAAGATCAATCTGAAGTCTTATAAAAGTCAAATGGTTGTAATTATTGACTAAATTGCCTGAAGAATGTGTTATATAGAGACTTAATCAAATATTGGCATATATGGGCCAAGAATCGTTACTGTTCATCATAAAATCAACAATAAATGCCTCCAAATTCCCATATTGTACAATAATAAAATTTTAACAGATATGGACTCAATCACACTTTCATTAAACTCAATAGCTAATCCTTCATTAATTTCACTAAGAAACCACCTTTGCTTCTGTCCAATAACACATGATGGATATATTTTTTTCCATTTTTTTCTAAAGGAGGAAATGTAAAAAGATTATATTGTATAAGCTATTTTAGAAAAATGTAGAGGAATGTGTGTGACCTACCATAAGATGATTTATTTAATTTCTATTTCTAATTAGTTAATATAGTCTTGCTTATTTTTCTTTATTGCATTTAAAAACATAGTAGATTGAAAACATCTTTGTCATTTTTTATACTTTAAAGGCACATAAGAAAAGGTATATATAAAGAAAATTGCTTAAAATGAGAGGTACATCAAAGATTTTGTAGATCATGTAACCACTACCTAAGATTATAAAAGCTTGTATATTATTTGAAATACAAAAAATTCTTCTTATGATGTCTCTAAATTACTGCTGCAAAATATGGCATAATATTAAATCACTAAAGAATATAGAAAACCAGTATCCAGATTGTGAAATTGTCCTTCTTGTAAGGGACAGATTAATGGTCTGAATGTGAACACACAATGTACATTTCTAATAACAGACAGGAAAACACTGGTGATATTCAGAACTGCTAACAAGAAAACAGACCAAAGGAATATTTAATAATCTACCAGTTCCTGTGCAGTCTATTGTAAGTTTTATCTCTAAGGGGGTGGAAGGCAACAAAAAAAATAGCTTAAACAAGGCCTATTAGCAGTAAATACTTCTGCCAATATCCCTCACAGTAGGGAAACTCCTCCAGCAATTTTCACAATTAATTACCAGTGGCAAGCGTATTCATAATCTGGTGTTAATTTTGCAGTGTCTGAATGAACTCGGTTCTGGCACGCACAGTTATTGTTTCCCTGTTACTAGTAGGATGAACTACTTGTTCAGGTCATGCTGTGTCAAAAGAGTGCTAATGTGTTTATATAAACACTACAAACAGCACCTGCTTTAACCACACATTTTATTATTTTTTTCTATCACCAGTTAGAGCACAAAATACTTTGGTGCAGGAATGCAAATGACGAGAAAATATTACTATAGCTTGTGTTTGGAACAGAAATACACATACACGCAGAATATGATGGAAAAAATAATGGCTTTATAACTCATTTGAGTCAAAGCTTTTCTGTCCTTGTGTTACAAGGTTTGGAGAGACTGCTAGCGCTAATTTGTCAGCTGTGCCTCAATACTGAAAGTGAGAGCATCACTTATTGCCAAGACAAAGAAATACACAAGAAAGAAGGAATTAAATCAACAAATGTAATACACTCTTTGTGTTAGAGTTGATTTTATTTTTCTTGGTTTTCTTCTCTTGGTTCTATATTTTAGAATAATTTTGATAATACTCTTTTGTAGATCCTATTGGTTGCCCAAGGAGAGGTATTCCTGATAGGAGTTATTGCCCAACATGCATGACTTGCTGAGCTGTGACAACCCTGATTGGTTAATGAGGATGTAATTATGCAACCACATATACATGGGTTGTAGTCCATTACCAAAGTTGTAGAAAGAAGTATGATTCTTATAAAAGTAGTAATACACTACAGGGTGTACATTGACAACCTTATACCGAACTGTACTTGAGGTTTATACAAATGACACTATAACTGCTCACCAGATCTTATGTTCTCTTAATGGATTTATGCATGCTAATAAACATTAAAGCCTAATTATCATATTTATTGTAGAAAGGCCAGTGGAAAAAATTAAGGGATGTGTATTCTCTCTTTTCACACGGAGGGAAATATTAAAGTAAATAAATGCATTGGAAAAATATATTAAAATATGAAAAAACTGGCAAAGTTTTAAATAGTGCCAATTTAAAGTGTTACCTAGATGACTGGAGTGCTAAAGGAAATAACATAAATGAAAATGAAATCTTTTCAGACTAGATTAAAAAACAAGTGGAGAACCTTTAACAGTTGTACTGTTCTACACAGGAAATGAGATAGACCCATATTATGCATATTACATTTCTACAGCATGTTTTATTTTCTCCAACAGAGAAAAGAGTTTTGGAGTGAGTCATAGGATCTGATTTAAAATATTTGAAGTACTTCCCTGATTAGACATGTATTAACAGCTATAGCACAACAGTGTCTAAGAAAAAGGATATTTAGGCCATCCAATATAGTTCTCTTTTCCTCCTTAATGCTCATTCGTAATATTAATGAAATAATATGTGATGAAATCTCTTATAATTTCAAATTAAATCTGCATTATTCCTAGCAAAAGAAAGACTCACAACAGTAATTCCACTGTAGAAGTCTGATAAAATCCAGACCTTGGTGGGCTGGGTGCACTGACAAAAGGGATTGAGTTAGCTGGCTAGTTCACCAGTTCACACGGTGTGTTCAAAAATCATCAAGTAATGTATACAGGCAATATATTTTCTCTGTAAGGTGAAATGGAATTCTAGGGCCTACTGAAGCTAACGCAAGTTCTATGATTATCTTCATATTTTTATAGACACCATTTTTCCACCCTTAGCCTGCATAAAGCCACACAATACTTGGACATTTGCAGCAAAAAGCTATTGAAATAATGTCCCTGTCCTCAATGCTGGGTCTCCAAACTTCATTCAAAGTGATACATTTAAGAAAAGCAGTTTTAGACAAGATAATGTAGGTATTAGATTATCACCTTTAAGAATAGAAGATAGCTCTAATGGTGTTCAGTGTGTTGCTACTTGAAAACCTGAGGAAACTAAGAATTCTCATTTTTCCTTACTGAACTTGCCTCACTATTGCATCACACCTTTGTCATCTGATATAAAAGGATTGCACGTAAGGGGTTTAGTTGTTTGTTTGGTTTTTGGATACAAAAGACAGCTGTTCAGACAGCTAACAGCACTGGGCTCTGTGTCTGTGATATACAATGTACTCAAACCTGCCATGGTGACACAGAGGAGGAGACAAATGGCCACAGAATATGGTGGAACTGTCCCATTCTGCAATCCTGCACAGCAGGACAAGAGTGGAGCAGGCATTTGAGGAGGCTTGAAGGCCAAACATATAGAGTCTGAAGGAGCACAGATTGCTTGGTCAGCTCCTCAATCTACCAAAGGGCCTGCCTCAACTTTCATTGTGGAGAACTGGCCACCAGCTGGGTGAAGATAAATTGTCACACTAAGGGAGAGTCTCCTCGTCTCCATGCCACAGGCAGGGCCTGTGAGCAGCTGCCTGCCCTGCCACAGACTAGGGAAGCCAGGTACAACCCCATGTAGCAAAGCAGCCCTGAAAAGGGCAATTTGAGTTCAATATGTGCACAGACAGAGGAGCCTTGCAGAAAGAACCAATGCTTCTGGATTAGAGGCACTACTTCCCCCAAGAGAATGGTAGAACAACGCTCTGGATACTGACAAGAATTTCAAGTATATTCAGGATATCAGCAGCAATGTGGACAACTGAAAGGTACACGGAAGGGAAGTAGGCAGAGCAAAAGACCACCTCGGCTTTACTGAGAGCTTCTGAGTCTGCTCAAAACCAAAAGAGGGGTGCACTAGAGATGGAGAAACAAGCAAATACACATTGAGAATGACAAGGGCATTACCAGGGCATGCAGAGATGCAGTTCAAAAAACAAAACCTAAGCTTGAATTGAAACTGGCTGGAGATGCCAAAAACTACAAGAAAGTGTTCTTCAGGTATGGAAAAAACAAGCAGAAACAGAATTAATATATCAGCTTGCTGATATATATATAAACAGGAGAGGTGTTATATATTAAACAGGAGAGGTGAATCAGTAACTAACAATGCTGAAAAAGCAGGGATTCTTGACACTTTATTTGCTTCTGTTTCCACTTCTGCTCAGCCCCTGTCCTGAAGGTCTACAAACTCAACATGAACTGCTGATGCATCAAAGAAAGACAACAGGATGCTGGGTTACATCAAGGGCATCATAGCAGAGATGAAGAAGGCATTATCCTGTTTTCAGTTCTTGTCAGGTCAAACCTGGAATACTGTGTTCATTTTAGCCCCTGTTATATGAAAAAGATGTAGACTGGCTGGAGAGTGTCCAGAGAAGGATCACAAAGATTATCAATACATGGGAAGTCTATCATGTGAGGAAAGGCTGAGAGGGCTGGGTTTGTCCAGCCTTAAAAAAGGCTTGAGGGAGACCTTATTTAATATTTATATCCAATATTTAAAGAGTGGTTACAAAGGAGATGGAAGCTCCCTTTCTCCAAGGAGTCACATGAAAAAGATGAGGTCTAAAATTACTCCCATGGAGATTCTTAGACACAAGAGGAAAATTTTTCATAATAAGAATAACCAGTCATTGGATTTATCTGCCCAGAAATTCCTCAGTGTTGGACACTTTAAAGATTCATCTGAACAGGTTGCTGGGCCACCTTGCATAGGCAGTGCTTTTCACCAAGAAAATTTAGACCAGATGATTTTTGAGGTCTTCTTCAACGTGATATTCTAGGAATTGAAAATCTGTTTGTCATCTATTGCTTATGACATTGCTTCTTGGCCTCCTAATCTGTTCAGATACAGAAGATATGGATTTGCAGTGAGATGGAAACTGGAACCCAGTGCCATGTGATATTTTCCAGCTCAGACAGCCAGGACAGGGAGTCTTGCTTCAGAATTGGACTCATGCTCATCACATGACTCCTTTAGGGATCCATGACATAATTAAACTAAGCCAATATAAGAAGCAATGGGCTGACAGCAGCTAGGATTCCTGAAACATTTCTTATAATTTTTCAACCATCCAAAATAAAGAAAACAGAGAGAGCCTGCAATGTGACATATGTCTACTTAGTGCCTGAGCACCGTGTAACAGGTAACTTACACAGGACATAAATCCAGCTCCCTGTTCTTCAACTCCGAAGGCACTAGGCTGTGTTTGAGGCAGCCTGCAATCTGAATTTCCATTAAGATGAAGATAATCAAATACAGCATGTCCTTGGCCCTGTATTGCCCTCCATGGTCCCCCTCAAGTGCAGGGTGCATGTAGATAGATGGGATGACTCTCCTCTGGAGCAGCAAAGATACGTCAGCTGTTCCTACCCAATTACAGGCATTTCCCTCATGAGAGAGAAATCCCTACCACTGCATGGTAAGTACTTTCTACTTCATTTACAGTCTCTGTATAAGAAATGAGGCATGGTCAAGAAATGTTCTTCAAGCATCTTGGAGATTGCAAATACAACACATATAATGGGATAATATTATAATGCTATTCGATATACATATGTTTCTTCAGTGTTGTGGTATATTTGCCTATCCTCTAGAATGTTACAAAATAATTCAAAGGATCCTTTAGTATTTAAAAATATGAATTTCATGCTAGGAGAAAAGCATAAACAACTATCTCAACGCCCAAGTAATCCCTTGAAATAATCCTTTTTCTAGATTTCTCTGTCAGGCAGCAGAGCACAAACTTGCCTGTGAGCAAAGGCTGAAACAAGGAATGAGGGACAAGTTACAGTACCCCAGAAGGAGGCTTAGGTGGTAATTTTCCTCAGAGATTGACTCTGTAAGCATCTCTTGGGAACTAATGAAAATGTCTGTCTTACGGTTGTAGAGGCTAAATACTACACAAAATTGTGGAAATAAATGTCTGAAGAATCAGAAACATGGCATTTCTGGAGCGAAATATGCTCCCTGGTTTAACATACAGATTAGTTAACATTTAGAGGCTGCACAAGCATTTTCAGTCTGAGTTTCAACAAAGTTAGTAACTTCATTCAGGTTTTGTCTATGGAGCCCAAGCCAAGCACATCAACTTACAGAATTACAGAGTCATTTAGATTGGAAAATACCCCAGAGCTCATTTAGTCCAACCTCTGATCACCACCTCCTCAACAAAAACATAGCGCTAAGTGCCATGTCCAGTCATTGAACACCTCCAGGGATGGTGATTCCACCACCTCTCTGGGCAGTCCATTCTGATATTTAAAAACTCTCTCTGTGAAGTAATTCCTCCTGATGTCCAAACTGAACTTCCCCTGGTGGAGCTTGAGGCTCATCCTCTTACTAGTTGCCTGGGGGAAGAGGTCAATCCCCACCTAGCTATAACCTCCTTTCAGGTAGCTATAGAGAGTGTTAAGGTCTCCCTGAGCCTCCTCTTCTTCAGGCTAAACAACTCCAGGTCCCTCAGCTGCTCCTCATAGGATTTACTCTCCAGAGTGTGCCTTTCACTGGACACACTCCAGCACCTCTTTCTTGGAGTGAGGGGCCCAGAACCAGAGACAGCACTAGAGGTGTGGCCTCACCAGTGCCCAGTATGGGAGGATAGTCACTGCCATGATCCTGCTGGCCACACTAAGGCTAATACAGGTCAGGATGCCATTGGCCTTCTTAGACACCTGGACACACTGCTGCCTCATGTTCAGCTGCTGTTGACCAGCAGCCCCAAGTTCTTTTCTACTGGGCCACTTTCAAGCCATTCTGCCCCAGCCTGTGGTGCTGCTTGGGATTGTTGTGATCTAAATGTAGGACCCAGCACTTGGCCTTGTTGACCCTCATAGCAATGGCCTCGGGCCACCAATCCAGCAATTTCCCTTCCTCTTGTCAACACTGAACCCTGATATACAAGGTGGCCGCCCAGGATTTGTCACCTCAGAGCCATGGGTTTTCTGGTCTGAATATGACGTACTGTCCAGGAATAGGACAGGGAACATTCAGAATTCTGAATTATACTCAGGGGGAATTATTGACTCTGACCACATGTATTATTTTTATCCTAAGAAAGTTTCACATCAGTAGTTTTGTAATTGTAGAACTGGGATGAAGTCTCCAGGATGAGAGGCCAGCACTTTGTCTTTACACCACTTCCCAGACTCCAGCTAACACAGGTGAGCATAAATATAGAATACTTGTAGGTGGGATCCTTTTTTTTTTTTTGTGGTGCATTTACCAACCAAATCCTACCAGTTTTTGTAGACAAACCTGGTAGTTGGAAACTTAAAAGTCTGGAATGACTTTTACTAAGAGCTGTCAGTGGTTTAATGCATGTGTTTATTGAGAGTTCTTGACCCATAAGAAGCAATTTTGAATGTAAAGACACAAAAAACCTCCTCTTGTTAACCTTGTACTAAATTTAGTAGATGTAACTTTGCTGCTGTACATTGAGACTTGTGCTGTTTAATAAAACTTGTGTCTACTTCCACTATGGACTGAGTTAGTTTTGCTTTGTATTGTGTTTTGCTTGTATTGAGGAAAAAAATAGAAATGTATTGCTACACTAATAATGTGTGAAATTAAAATTATTTTTTCAGTGCTTTGAGGCAGTGTTAAAAATTCATTAATTTCTAGGCTTACTCTAACAGGTAGCTCAGATATTTTCAGACATATATTGAAGCCTCTAGGTTATGACTGTCATAAGAAAATGTCATCCAAAATTATTTAAAATACTTATAAAAACTATGGCCCAGTTAAACAACAGGATTTCATTGGTCAAGTAAATATGATAGAATATTTTTTTTAATGTACAGTAGAGTAAAACAATCTTTTGTTGTGAATCAAATTTATACTTTTTTAAAATCAGAAGATCTAATGCCAAGCTATTACACTGAACAAAGCTATATTAGATAGTATTGATCCCACTAAGTACTCCCAGCTCACATGTCAAACATAATCACTTATGAAGAAAACAAAGAGTTTATAACAGTTTCTGTGATTTTTGGAGACTAATTTACAGTGTAAAAATTAGATAAACCCTCAAATTTAAAGAAACCTTGATGGAAAGAGAGAAAGTAAATGGCTCCCATACAGAACATTTCAAACTCAAACTGTTCAAAATTTAAGCCCAAATATATCTAGGTATCTTTTCTAATCCTCACAAAATAGATACAGTGGTCAATATTTCTGGGCCTCCCAATCTGCAATGCAACAGCCTTGGGGAATAGAAGCTAAGCAAGAGGTGTCTGAGAGAAAATTGAGGTCAGCTGTATCAGATGTGGGCACAAAGGGACTGGAATATCACAACTGATTCCTCAATTCCTCAACAACAAAAAACCCCAAAAGATGTAGGTGAGGTCTGTCCAGGCTTAAAACAGGAACATAGAGAGTGCAGCAAGAGATGCCATTTGCCTGTTGTTGAAGTGGATGGGGAAAAGAGAGCTGTTTCCAGTCAATGCAGCCATTGTTTGCTGGGGTATATGGAATAAAACACTTCAGTGACCTAAGATGTCACTATGACCAGACATCGTCATTTTTTCTAAGCTTTGACAGAGGAGAGTAAGCAGCATGTTTTACACTTACAGTTTTATGCTGCTAGGAAACTCAGTGACTTCCCTCAGCAATTCCTTTTGAAGTATATATCCAGCTTCCAGTTTAATTCTGAAGCTGTTCATAATATACAGTTGATGTACCACTTATCAGTAGCTTTTTCCTTTTTTTTTTTTTCTGTTTCTCTTTCATGTGCATATATATATTTGCCCAGGTGAGCCTCCTAGACCAGACTCCTAGATTTTCCCCTTGTCATGAACTCTAATTGCAATTATTTACTTGTTTTCATGGTAGTGAAAATACTGGTAACATTTAGATTAGTTTTCTACGGCATGGACATAGCTGACCTCCCTTGGCCTCCTCTCTTAATCTGTAGCATTCAATGCAAGAGGTAAGAAATGAAAGGATCTTTTCTAACCTTCTCAGAAGAGAGAGTTGCATAATATGATGAGGCACTACTAGTCTAGTTGTCTTATCCATCCCACACCTTTTGCTTTGTTATTCATACAGGGGTTTAGTATGTTACTAGTGTGGTATTTATATTTTCTTTTCTTCCTCTCATACTGTGCATGTTTTCCCTTTTCAGTATGTTATTTTTCAATCTCTCTCTAAAATTTTAAGAATTACTCCCCTTGTAGATGTTTATTTCTTGTAGAAATATTTTTTTATCAGGATAATACACTTTCTTTTACTCCCACATTTCTTCAGGAAGAATATCTGTTACTTTGTTCATCTAAGGTAATATCCTGTAGTTTCTACTGTCTCTGAGTAATAAAAATGTTGTCAACTAATTTAATTTCAAGCTATTTGAATTAATGGTTGAAGATGGCTCAACATCTGTTTACAGGAAACAGTCATAGTTCTGCTCAACAAAAAGAGTGTGCTAATGGTCTATGCTGCATTGAATTGCAATATTCAGAGCAGCAGCAATGTACTTATTCCAAACTAATTTAAAAAAATTGAATTTTTTTAACAGAGAGGTAAAAGGATACTCCAGATTTTCTCTTTGGATTTCTCCATATAACAAATTTAGAAACTGTCAAGTGTCCTCATCAAAGACATGCAGGTACAACAAATTTGTTAGCATGTGCTTGGACCTAGGTAGAAGAAAAGAAAATGTAGATAGTCACCAGTACAGAAAAGAAACTCAAAGAAGATCCCCAAAGCTTATTAGTTCACAACTCAGCTGGAAGCTCTCCTTATTTTGGATTCTAGGCAGGTCATAATTTTAAAAATTAATTTATTACTAAATTCCAGGTAAAAAAATTATACCATCTACTGACTACTTGTAAAAAGTAAGACAATAGTAAGTTGTAAATAACTCAGTGATTCAATGTTGAATCTTTCAGTAAAGGATAAAATTTTCAGAAAAAAAATTTGCAAAAATCAGACAAAAAAAGAAAAAGTAATGGTGAACGCATTGGGAAAATAGATCTCCTTTTTTCATATGCTGCTGTAGGTGTTCAGTATTAGCAAATCTAAAATAAAATCCTGGTACTGAGGGTACATTCAACACTGAATCAAAGTTGCAAAAAGAAAAATAGAAAAATAACCTTGATGATCAGAACTAGCTTTAAATCTCAAATCCTTCAATTAACATGATTCCTAACTAAATTAACAAGGCTTAGTCAGTGTCAGTACTTAATTTTCTAATCTTTTATTTAACGCTTCTGTCAAAGGAACAGCAAAGCCACAGTCTAGCTTGTTAGGAATTTTGAAATGTAGGAGTACAAACTGAAGCATGAATGTATTTTTGTGAACATAAGATACAGAGTTATTATTATGAAAGGTGATGAAAATTAGATCAAGCATACTGTCCTGGGCCCCACATCACAAATGGTTGCAGTCCAGCTCACTCAGTGCCTCTAAGGAAAATGGTTATGTTTAAGTTTTAAACATACAACAAAGTAAAGAAGAGCTTAGGTTTCCTGTCTAACCAATGAAGTTGTAGTTGTCCATCTGAAGGTCCCTGGAGCTACGCTGTCCACCTATTTTAGGTACAGAAAAGGTAAGCAGATAGGAGCCTCTCCAGGTGGATCAAAGGCATCTACTTCTTTAATGTCCAAGTGACTGCTTATTTTAGAGTGACGTTTCTTTAAACAGCAGGTACACATTAGCTTTCTAAGGAAAATGCAGTGAATGCAGCCATGGCCTTCCTCACCTACATGTTACAGCAACAGGTGCACTCTCTTGCCCCACTAGAATACTGCTTGTTTTAAAGGCAAGAAGACAACAATGGCTCCTGCCATGCTCAGGGCTAATGTAATGGGACACGAAAGACTTCTTCTGCATACCTCCAGAAAAACCCAGTGTGAAATATTACCATGAGCAGAGGAGCTTTGTATTTTCCACGATTGCCATGTGTTGTACAATGCTTGTCTGAGGCTTTAAGGTTGAGAAACGCAGTCTATAAGATAATAAACCCAGAACAGAGCTAGGACTGCATATATTGGGCACTGATGTGAAATCAGAGAGGATCTTTTGGAAAATTTATCCTTGTCTTCAGAAAAAGAAACAACCTAAAAAAAGGGATGTGAACAATGATTATCATGAACCATAAATGAAACATGATGCATATTTTCAAAGCTTAAAAAAGGATGGGGCTAAATAAATTTGGAAACTTGTAGTGCATAAACTTACCCATCTATTTGTAATTGATACCAATTGCTAGAGAAAGCTGTATTTGATCATTTACTTTCAGATTTCCTATCTCTCTGGGGTCAAATCTTTTTACGTCTTCCTCAGGCTCACATTTTTCACTATCATGTTGTTTAGAAAACCGAATCTTCAGGATTAAAAAAAAAAAAAGAAACCTCCAAATGAATTGTTGTTTCACGTGAAGAAATCTACTGTTTTTTCTACCAAGTCTGTATTCCATTCCTGCAGAAATTTTAAGATTCTTTAAAAGTATCTTCAAAATTATGTGAAGGGTAAAATTATGAATTTCCCACTTGGAAGAAAGTGGCTTAAATTCTATCCAATTATTTGCCATGGCAACCAGCTAAACACAAAAGGGCTGGAATGGATGTAGAGTACTGCCTCTATAATCATCACTGTATGTCCTTCAAATCATGGATATGCAGCACCACTATCCCAATCTACTTCAGGGCCATAAACCTACACTGTAATTATATGCTTTGGAACACTCCACTTAAGTGCATCAATAATATAGTGAGTGAACGTGTTCTTTAATTCTGCACCTGTAAATGGAGAAAAAAATAAAGAAATATCTCTATCAGAGTTGGGGGGGGAAAGGAAATTAGATCATTACATCATTTTTAACCTAGTTTCTGATATATCCAGTCCTGCAAATTGCTAATCTTAAATTATCTATTAATAATCAACAAGTAAAAATGATGGCTAAGTATCTTTCAGAACTATGATCCATGTTTATAAACCCACTAAAAATAAGAAACTCCAGATTAAGTGCTTCATCCCATCAATTGTTTCTTTGCCATCGGGCTTGCTGTGTTTCCACCAGTGGATTTCCACTGCTGAATTTCCCTGACTGTGCAGGGTAGTAATTTTGCAGCTCAGACTAATGATTTGCTGAACCAGACCCCACGCAGTGACATAGGTAGGGTCCGCCTTGACCTTCTAACATTTAAGTTTTGCCATTATGAAGGAGGAAATGCAAATTGCTGTTTGCATTTCAAATGTGTTCTGGGCGATTTGGGCCTAGATTGCAGACCAGGAGATATGAGTTCCTCTCTGGTTCTGCTACAGAGCTGTTAAAGCTTAACCTTTGAATGTCTGCTTGCTCTCTGGATTTTCCCCAGATCAGTGTTTGGCTTGTGAACTCAGTGGAGCAGGAGCTGTTTTTTATTTTCTATTTGAACAGTGCTTTGTACAATGGATCTCCACTATGTCTGTCTGTAGGCATTAATATAAAATATGGTAAAGATAAACTCAGATCATCTTTGAAGTTTATTGCTTCTGTTTCAGGTCTGTCAAAGGCTTGTGTGTCCTAGTTTATTTTTTTCCAACTGTATTACCTGGCTCATAAAAAATTCATTTATCCTCATGAATTTTGCATTGCTTATATTCTTTGACTAAAACAGCTATAATGATGATAATAATTATTAATGATAATGCCTAACATCATTAAGGCTACAACTACATCTAATAATATTTAGCTGAATATTACATGTTACATGTTTTTCGGGAGTCAGCTTGGACTAAACATTTGGGTCTAGGGGTGAGCATGATGTGTCATTTTTGGAGCTACATGTCTTGTACAAGCAATTGTACATTTGTATTTGTAGTTATTTTCTTAGACAATGAAAGGGAGCAGCCACCTCCAGGCAGGGCAAAACTGACATGACTGAATTATTCTCCAGCACATCAAGGTAATTTAGCAGAATTAAAACACAAAACTAAACTAAAATCCCCTTAACTTTCTAGACTGATTAATCCAAACCTAGATGTTGCAGCTCACACACAAGCTTATAGAAATGCTTTTCACTCTAGTGAGCCAACTCTTGTGTCAGGATTTTGTATTTTAGATTATATATTTAGCAGTCATAGCTGCTGAACTGATAAGATTTAACAAAAACTCAAGATGTAGATGCTTAAACCTCACAGTTCTGCAAAAATACTGAAACTGTGAAATCAGTGTCCTTTAAAATGAATCTGACTAACACGATAAACAACAGCACCAGAAACTTCATGGCTTCTAAGCAGATATCCTGATTTCTCAGAAATAACTTGCAGGTTTTGAGTACTTTCAATTGTTAATACCATTATACATTTATCATACTTAGAAAGAAAAATAATGAGATAATCTGGGAGAATTCTCCTCTGTGCATCTCTTACATGAGTTTTAAGGTCTTATAAAATGTCATGGCCTATGCTTTCCTCCTGAATACAAAAAATAACGTATCATCAGAAGTCACTTAATTCTAATGCTTACATCTAAAGCTTCCCCAAAATAAAAACTTTTATTTCTCTACTGAAATGAGACCATTGACAAAAATAATTTGTGATATATATTCTGTGAATATTTTGTGAATATTTTCTTTGGTTTTTAAAATTTCCCCATCTATCATATAACAGGAGACAGAAAAGTTTTAATACACATTGTACCATTGTTTTGCTTTAAAAAGGCTCCAACTAAAAAATGCATCTTGCTTGGTAGTATGTTGTTCACATCTATTTTGCAATTAAAAATCATTAAATGTGGATCAGTGATGCAGTTGGATACATATTTTACCTAGCATAAACTGTGATAAACTGTGTTTTAAGTGCTTGTCACACAATACATATCATGTATGAGGGAAACCATTAGAGTTTTATGAGGAAATCTGAACTGCCTGTGAAACTACTGGCGGCAAAACAAGTTGGATTTTTAAAAGCAGAGAGTCATAGAGAATATGTGGTGCTTTCACTGACAATTGTCATTGTTCCACATAAAAATGGGATCTGTTTTTCTAAAGTGAAATAAAAATCAAACATCAAACAATTATGACAATTATTCTACTTGTTTGAAAATCATGATCTCCAAATATTTTTTCCAGGAAGTATTTCCATGTGGTCCTTGAAAAAAAACTAAACCAACACTCTCAAAATAGCAAAGTTCATGTCAAGTCTGTCTTATCTATAAGAAGTGAATGAAAGTGTCAATTTTTCTACTCAAAAACTCACAAACTAATAGTTGCAAAGTCCCTGTTATAATCACTATAGCAATTACTTTGAAATTATATTTCATGTGCATTCTTCACCTTATTCTGAAGGCTCTTAAGACATTGTACAAGCCACACTTACATAAAGTTAAAGGAAAAGAAAACCTTTCTTGAGTGTATCACCAAAGCTGGTGATGTGTTTTTCGCATTCTCAGAAATCACATTCCAAAGAAAGTTCCATGTGTTAGAGAATGACCTCTCACTGGGCAATAAGACTTAATCTCTTCAGTCCCATCCCGATGGCATGTGATCCCTTCTCATAACCTTTATCATTTCTTTACATGATGACTCCTTTTCATACACTTACTGATTTATTATTTCCACTTGCCAAGAGTAAGCATTGGCAGGCTTCTCACCTCACACCAGTACCTACATTCATGGTGTGGGTGGCAGCGGGATTTCTGTAGGGCCATGCACCCAGAGGGAGTGGGTTTCTCCCAGTAGCTCCTGATTTGGACCAGGTGATGGGTTCCTTTGCAGCACTCAGCTCCTCAGGATACCTCCTTGTTAGTTGTCTCTTGCCTAGGGGCAAGGAATAGGGCGGATGTTTGTATACCTCCCAGCTCAGACTTCATCAAAGAGTAGGGGTGATGACAGTTTCTCTGAGCCACTCAGGCAAGGAGTGACTTGCCTGTCAGTGAGGGAGAGACTTCAGCAGTGAGATTTAAATTTATTGCTTCATCACAAAAAACACAAGTCCCAATTACTGTTACTGTGCTCTGTTGTTTTTTACTTACATAGAGTTCACCAGTTAAGTTCTTCAGAAGCATTCACTTTATTATCACTATAGTCATGACCTCAATAGACACAGTGGGGAATTGCTAAAGTTTTCCTAAGTAGTAATATTGAGGTGTATGAAACTGGTATATTTAAAACACATTCCAATGAGAAAACCTACTCTAGTAGTTTCCTGCAGTTTTTTGTTGTTTTTGTAAGCCAATGAATATGAATGATTGCTTTCAGTAAAAGGTTATTGCTTAGTTATATTAGTACCTGGAGATGGGGGGGTAGGAATGGCTAAAAAGATTTGAAGAGTGTTGTTTCCTTAAGACTTGTATATTTTTCTATGGCCAAACCAATGCTCTGTATTATCAAACAGGTTCTATATCTAATTGACATTAGTGGGTGACATTACTCATACTATGTTGCTTTCACAAACTTACACACAGACACATGGGACTAAATTTCTGTCCACCACTTAGAAATTTCAGCTGTTTTGTGTAATCTAATATCCATGCAGACCTGTCAGCCTTGGATACTTACAAAGTGTTTTGTTTTTGAAATGGTAGTGTAACTGTCAATTAATAAAATAATGTAGGAGGACAATTTTAATCTGATTCTTCTTTTCCATTCCCAAAACCTAAATTTCTGAAATTCATATCAAATTATAAATGCTGACATTCTTTTGAGCAAGGAAAAACATTTCTTAGTTCTTATTATCAAATCCTGTAGCTTTAGCTCATTTCAAGAGAACAATAAAAGAAACAGAGTAGGGCAAAACAGTTAATTCTGACCTGGTATAAATACATAATCTTGCAGCAAGACTTGATGATTATTCACCTTGGGTGGATTCTCAGAGATGAACTGTAAGCCACCACAACTGGAAAGTTTACTGTAGGAGCACCAGCAGACTCTTGGGTGTGGCAATACAAATGATGGTTCTGTAATAGAGAATTAAAAATATGCACAGCAGGGAAGGAGAGGTAATGTTTGAGGTCCACTGTCCAAATGGATCAAATATGATCATAAATTCCAAGCTCTTTCACTCTAGGAAAGTAATTGGTAATATTAAAGTAAGGTAACTATTAATAATTGCCAGATCACTTAATTGCGTACCTCTGTAATCTTAATTACAATCTCAGCAAGAGATGTCACCTTTTGAATAGACAGATGAATAAAGAATGAAAAATCAGATCTATAGGAACTATCTCTTGGTGTCATCTAGTGGTTACATTCCCATACTGCAAAAAGGAAATTGTGCGTGTAGTTTTGTTTATATATATGTCTATATATATATATTTATAAACTCACAGGAACACACACACATGTCTAAAATACATTTGTTTCTGACTGAGTGGAGTAAAGGAAGCTGCTGTTTTTAGCAGACAAGGCAAGGGTAGCCTTTCTCTGCTCTTCACCCAGGCCTTTTTGCTGTGTCTTCTTATGAGGTCAAGACACATCGACAGAGAGCTCAGTTAGCATACACTGGTGTGAAGGTGCTGTCTGCTGCCCCTTTTAGCCTGCTTGACTGAGTGACTGGGTGTTTTTAAAGGACATCCTCTGCCAACAAACAAGGTATTTCCTTATGGGCGACTGAGTAGCACTAAGGGGATGCTGACAGATTGAAGTGACATGCCACAAATCTGATTGTACATGGCACTGAAGGAAGACAGAGCAAAAAAGAAGCATTCCCTCTCCCTCCTGCCAGCTCTTCCTGCCTCCCCCTGTCCTGAGAAGGGAACGTTATGGCTGACAGTGAAACAGGCAGCAATGTAAGAAATGCACTGCTATGGAGGTGCTGAGGTGCCACTGAAAAAATAAGAAAAAAAAATTAATATAGCTCTTAAATTTTAATATAACTCTATTGGTAATAGAAAAGGCAAGAAACCTCTGCATAGAGTAACAATAGGTTAAAGCTCACAAATTTTCCCAGAGATGACACTCAGGAATATACATGATATCCAAGTCTGGAAATCCTATCTCAAGAAAAATAAGCCTTAGCAACAGTGAATTGTCCATAGCCATTCCACAAGAACTGAAATTTATTTTGTTGCAACAGAGAAGGGAGGTTTATAGTCCATAGGAGTTTTTATTCTAAAAAGAAAAACTGAAGTAAGCTCCATCTCTGAGTAAAAAAACTTAGTTTATATCCCCTGCATTTCTAAGCTAAGATTTCCAAAATTTACACTGATTTTCTAAGAAGTGACCTCAAATTCATAAAAGTTTTGAGTGCAGTGCTACACAATAATTTTTTGGTCAGTTTTACCGAATGTTCAACCCTTTAGAAAATACTTTGCATATTGATAACATCTAATTTTTATTGAAGTTTAGCAAGTTTATCTGTACTTTGTTCAGATAATTCTGAATCAATGTATGAGTACCATCACTTATACTTCAAAAAATTGGCCAATGTTGATCCAAGCTGAGTAAAATGTTCAAACAATGTGTGGCAGTTTGAGCCACATTAGAAAATCCAAAATCCAATTTCCAGGCTTTCCCACCCCTTCCCACAATTTATCCCAATACCAAAGAGAGAACTTCCAGGCCAGAGGCTTCTATAGGGGGAATGGGAAGTATTTACGTTTATTTTACACAAATAAATACTATACAAACAAAAGGCAACTATAT
>NW_021940508.1:1701616-1944442 GCF_001715985.3 Manacus vitellinus | reverse complement strand
AGAAGGAGCCCAGCCACCCCCTGGCCTTCTACACCTACACACAGCAGACACCAACAGAAAAAACTGCCAACAGCTTCCGGTGGTTGTGTATATCTGATTTTGAGCAGAAAGAAACAAGATAAGCGGTCATTGGCTCTCCAATCACCTCTGAGCCCTCGACTCCCAGGGGAGCCATCTCAAACCATGACGCAATGCAAGTATATAAATGTATTCCAAAAGCGATATTCCGCTTCCGTAGTTTTTAAACAGTGTTCTGATTATGAAAAATGGGAATATGGAAATAAGAGATTCTTTGAAAATTTGTAAAAATGTTTTTTTCAATTTCAACTGAACCGATTGTTTGGAAAGGTACACATAGAATCATGTTCGTTGGCTCTCCCCCCTAGAAGGACAAAAGAAGCAAATAGTAGGGAATATAATTTATTAGAAATTTTCATGGAAAGGGACAAGACAGATTCTTCACTAAGACTGCTACTCTGTCTACCTCTATAAAAGTTCTGAACTAGAAATAACTAGAAAAGCATGAGCAGCCAGTCATATTATGCTCCAGCAGACGAACAGACTTTAGGGCACCCCTAGCATAAGCCAGAGCAGCATAGAAAAGCATCCAAGTGCAGGAGACCCCATCAGTTCTTCTCCTCACACAGCTACCTGATAGCTAATGCCATAGACATGAGATTTGCCAATCTAGTTCTGGAGCCTTCTAGACTACCTAAACATGGGGTTGGAATCAATGTAGCTATAGTTGTGGTTTTGGCTTCAATTTTGGCCTTTTTCACAGGCTCATAAGAAGCCCCTCTCCAGGCTGGAGTTCAATAGCATTATGCACAGCACATACATCTAGCATCTAGAGACTTTTAAAAAATTCAGCCTGAAATGTTTTTACATTTTAAGCCTGATTAGAAATAACTCATTCAGATGGATGTTATGCAAGGGTACTAAAATATTTACTGCTCCATATAAAAATAACTGTTCCAAATACTGAATTTTAGCTGTAGGTAAAGAGAGAAACTATCCAACTAAATCAGTAAAGAAATTAGAAAGAAGACAAATTACGCAACTATGTATGCTCTATTAGGCTGATTGAAATTTACCTGTGAGAATGTTTTTAATCTCTTTAAGGTTACCTCATAAATTGTCCCTGAGAACAGGAAAGCATTCAAGCAAAAGTGTGCCTTTTTGCTTGAGTAAACTATGGGAACCAACGAATTTTTATATTTGCTTAAAGAGAAGCACACCCTCACTGCTTTCATCTGGATGCCTTTTTTTGAATTGGGGATTATAACAACAACAATTAAATTTCTTCTTCAACGACATAAAATTTTCTACAATATTATCAGATTGGACTCATGAGACTTACTTCTCTTCATATTTCACAGTTTATGGTATTATTGAAGTGATACTTTCTGTACATACTGAGGCAAAAAGGTTACAGCAGTTTCCTGTGTGCCAGGATGTAGCACAGGCCTAACCCTTGTGCATGCTTCAACTAGTCCTGGGGTTCTCGGTGGAAGGCAAACCCCATGATTCACCATCAAATCTGTGGCCAGGGTAGCAACAGCATGCTGGAAGAACCTAACCCACCATGGCACACAGCTGTTATCTTTTGTTGTGGTTTTGATGTGGCACCACAGCTGTATTTTAGCTTCTCTATAGTATTATTAATCTCATTTAGATTTAAAAATAATTCATAAAAGATTTTAAATGGATACATTCAATACAATGGGTACATATACCTGTACCTATTGTTCTCAATTGTCCATGGCTATAGCTAAATATTGTGACATATATTCTTATTAACAATTTTAGTAATTTCTCTTCAGCATGTCACAATTGCAGCCTAATGTCTTGTATGTGTTAATGGAATTGCTCTGTGAAAAGAATCTGAAAGCTAAGACTTGGAAATTTGATTTACAAAATCAAAATTATAAAAGATGCCCAGAGAGATGGCAAGAATAATAGGATTAAAATCTTGATTTAGCTTTTCTTTCTGACTACATAATCCCTGATATAACAGTTTCATTTAGTTTATTCTGAATGGACAAACTGAAACTAGGTGGAACAACCCAGTTTTTATGTGTTTGTACCTGAGACTGAACATGAGAGCAACAGTCAGAATAGTCCAAGACAATTCAGAAGATAAGATGCATAAGAGGGAAAAGATGGAAATAAAGAAGTCAATTATTAAAAAAATCTCAAAGTCATCTTCATCCAGAGTGAAGAAAAATTCTTTTACAGTGAAGGCTCCTATTTTTTATCACAAAATCACACAGAATCACAAAATATTCTGAGTTGGAAGGGACCCACAAAGATTATAGAGTGCAACCCTTAGTCCTGCACAGGACCATCCCCACGAGTCATACCATGTGCCTGAGAGTAACATCCAAACACTTCTTGAACTCTGTCAGGCTTGGTGCTGCGACCCCTTCCTGGGAGAGCCTGTTCCCTGGGAAGTGCCCAACCACCCTCTGGTTGAAGAACCTTTTCCTGATATCTAACCTAAGCTGTATCCCCTGACACAACTTCAGGCCATTCCTTTGGGTCCTGTCACTGGTCACCACAGAGAAGAGATCAGTGTCTGCCCCTTCTCTTCCCCTCATGAGGAAATTGTAGACTGCAATGAGTCTCCCCTCATTTTCCTCTTCTCCAGGTTGAACATACCAAGTCTCCTTAGCCACTCTTCATACAGCTTCCCCTCAAGGCACTTCACCATCTTTGTTGCCCTCCTTTGGACACTCTCTAACAGCTTAAATATCTTTCCTATATTGCAGTGCCCCGAATGGCATGCAACAGTCAAGGTGAGGCCACTCCAGAGCAGAGTGGGACAATCCCCTCCCTCAACTGACTGGTGATGCTTTGCCTGATGGCCCCCAGGACACAGTTTGGCCCTCCTGGCTGCCAGGGCACTGCTGACTCATAGTCAGCTTATCAACAAAATGACAGTAACAGCAGTCACATTAACTAATACATAAATACACTATACACAAATAGTTCTTTACTATTCATTGCTAGCAATATTGTTTCATTCAGAAAAATACCTTTTATACATGAGAATTCTGCTATGATTATTTTATCTTTTTTTTTTATTCAAGCATTATTTTAAAACTGAACTGTACAAAACTTAAAACCGATGATTTTTTGCTCCTACAGCTGCTTGTGGGAGATTTGCAGAACTGTTTAAATTATATATAAACATGTTCTTTTCTGTGTGCATGCAAACTAATTTTATCTCATAAAATGTCATCAGGATACATAATTTGGTCACTAAATGCCGTTCGTATGATGTTACATGCTGTTATACATTGATAAATTAAAGCTTAACCAAAATTTATATAGAAAAATATTACTCAGAAAAATATGAGAGTCAGACTTTGGATTTGTTTTAAGCAAATAGAGCACATTTCTAATAGGTAGATCTTAGAATTGTCTAGTCTTAGTATTTATTTAGAATTTTTGACAAAAATAATTTTTTTTACATCACTTTTTACACTAAAGAAGTGCCTAAAATACAACAACTAATTCAAGCCATTATTTTTATATGAAGACATTCAGTTCCCCCTAATCTAAGACCCAGCAATACCAGCACCAAATACAGTAAAATTTCCTATGCTTTCTGACTAGAAGAAATATATTTTTTGCTCTCTTTCTTTGCTACTCCACTATTTTCTTCCACTCTTTAATGTACCACTTCCAGCAGGGTTGTTTTACTGCACTTCCCAAATAGAAAATTAGGTTAAAGGAACTCTACTTCTTTCTAAAGGTAAATTACATTAAGTGCTGACCCAGAGGCAATGTGATATAATAAGAATACTTTTGTAACTTTTTCCCCGTGTAGGCATAACCTGATTTTTCTCTAAACACAGAGAAATCAAGGTTATAACTCAGGAACTGAAGTACTAACCCTTTTAACGGAGGTTTTTGTTTTTTTTTTTTTTCCAAATCTAATGTTGCCACATAGAGCTAGCAAAAGGCTGTATATCGCCTTTTTTCTCTTCATGTTTAGCACCTTCTTATGTGAATAATCTCATCAGAACTAAAAAAAAGATATGTTTCTATTTCCTACATTAGAAATGAAACCCAAAGAATTAATCTTTTTGGTACAAGCTCATTGAGTAAAAGTATTTTCTGTATTGTGATTATTTTCTGATAATTTGTTAGTTTGGTGTCTGTGAAGAAAATTCTATCAAAATTCTCTGTTCATAAATTGTTTTGTTAGGCTCTTATTTGTCCATGCTGAAGCCAATCTTATTGTAGTCTCCAAGCATGGCTGTTAAAATGGGGTTTTGTTGTTTATTTAAAATTTATTTCCTCGGAATATTGCTCCTAAACAAATTTGTCTCAGAATGTGTAAAAAGTTTTTCTTCTTCCATCTCTGTTCTTACATATGTTGCATGCAGTGTGGTCCTCTATGCTGTCTACTTGAAGATTTTGACATGAATGTCTTTTCACCAAAGCAGTTGATTTCGTTTGGTCTGCACTTGATTGATTAAAGTCTGAGTACGTGAGGGGCCTGCAGCTGCCTCTCTAGCAAATATCTTTAGATTTGATTGTCTCTGCATGTTTTGCAGGTCCCTCATTTCTCACATTTGAAAAATGTTTGTTGATAAAACCATTAAAATCATTAATTGAAAACAAATCTCCTTAGGTTTTACAGTAAATAAGTAAAGGCCAGATATTAGTAGTCTAAATCTTCTCATGCTTGCAGAATATATCTCCTAAGGAGTCTTTCTGCTGTGCCTTTTGCAACCAGACGTGTCTATCTCCTATTGGCCTTTTTAGCCAGCAGTGCACCTGCAACAAACGTGGGTAGTGCCCTTCCCAAATCTTCGTTCGCGAAGACTAGCCATGAATTCTTCTCATGCCTTTAGATTTCTAGAAAAGTTGATCGTAATTACTACCAGAGCAACCGCTGTTAGTGTCCAAATTCAATCTACACCTTTCTAGCTAAGAGAATATTTTTTCAGCCTTTTTTCTTCCCACTGCTTTGTTTTATTGTATCTCTGAATGTACGTAGAAATTAAAACCATGGATATGATTTAATATGCAATTTAAAAGAAGGAGATTGAGTGTCTCTTTGTCAACATCTCCACCTGCTTTGTCCCCAGCTATTATTGATTTTAGTAGTATCTACCTGTATCAGTCATGGAGGAAAACATTTGCCATATGAACAAAAAGAAAACAAAAAAAACCAATCAGCCCTTAAAGTTCTGGTGTCCCCTTGGTTGTACACACAATGAAGCAATCTCTGTAGGTGAACGTTTTACCCTTCCTTAATTAACTTAATCTTATGACTTTTTTATCTCTTCAGAGAATTATCTTAAAATCTCTGGGACAATTTTCTCAATGGACTGATGTCAGATTGCACCAAATTCAACTCACTGTTTCATTGCCTACACTACATGTATATGCAGGAATATTAGTCAGCGCTGTGGTACATTAATTTCCAAGCAATAGAGTGTAGTTTCATACCTTGTCATTTATAAAATCCACACACTTAAAAGCTATGAAAACTGTATTCAAGTGCATCATAAATTAATTTTTTTTTCTGACAATGTCGCGGGTTTACTCTGGCCGGATTTTCAAACCCCCACAAAATTGCCAAAAGTTGAGAGAGGCTTACACAGGCAAGACAGACTTGACATGAGGATAATATTAAAATTTATTGCTAACAGGATAGAAACTAAAAAGTAATAAAATACACAGTATTAAACAGACTTTCTAACCACCCCTCGGCCCCCTGCATTAGTGCAGGAGGAGAAGTCTCTTCTTCACTCTCAGAGTGATAGTCAAAGTCTCTCTTCATCAGGGTGTGGGGAGTCTCTGCCCCCCTATGGTCCTTCATGGGCTGCAGGGGGACAAACCTGCTCCACCATGATCTTCACCATGGATTACAGAGGAGTTAAGCTCTGAGTCTTTTCCCTTGCTCCATGTGGTCCCTCCCAGGGGAAATAAATTCTCAGGGGACCCCTCCAATTTGGGTCCACTCCTCCTCTGGGTCACAGGTTCTGGGGTTCAGCTCAGTCTTTATATCCCAGTAGTTTTCATTAAAGTCCTACCCAGAACAAACTGCTTTCGTGTGGCTTCTCTCTCTCTCTCTCTCTCCAAGTTGCAAATTTGAGTGGTGGTGGTAGCTGTGCTGGCTGTGCTCCTCCTCTATGCTCTGCTCCACTCTGCTCCCGGGCACCGGTGCACTCCAGCCCTCCCAGTTTGCTGCGGCTCCCTCTGCTCCGGCGTCCTGGGCTGGGCTGGTTACGGCAGGATATCCGGGCTTGCTGCTCTCTCTCTGCCCGCCACTGCCTCACTCCAAGCGGCTGCAGGAGCCCGGCCTGCTTAGTCGGAGGCTCAGCCAGCCTGCAGCTACCCCTCCCTCGCCATGGCAGGGGAGGAGGCAAGGCCGGCTGAAAAGTCCCCAGGCAGCTCTTCTCTCGCTCTCTGGAATTTCTTCAGCTCTCTGCTGCACACCTTGGCCAGGGCCCCAGTCCCAGCCACAGTTGCCCCCTCGCCTGTGGCCACCGCTGCCTGCTCCGGGCTAGCAGCTGCTGCGGACTCAGGGTCATGGCCACTGCCCTGGTCCAGGATGGCCGGGCTCCAGTGCTGCACCTGCCTCCAGGGCCAGTGGCTCCCTCTGCTACTTTCTTGGCTCCAATTTCTTCTGTGCAATAAGCTTCTCTTCCATCCACCTTAAATATGTCATTTGCAGAGACATTACTAATTGGCTCAGCACCAGGAAGTCCACCTGGAGCTAACCATCTTCAGTTCCAGGGGGCTAGTAAACCCACGACAGACATTAAGCATACCCACTTATTGTCGCAAACATAATCCTCCATTTCCAAAATTAGCTGAATCTACAAAGATGTTCTACATAAATAAGACAAAAGTTTTACAGCTATTCCAGTTCACAATGAATTCCAACACAGGAATGCCAGAAAACTGAGTTATACTCTTTCCTTCTTGTACTAAGGATAAATCTGATAAAGTAAAAAATCTGGGCCATTAATCTGATAAACTAAAATAAATGGATGTCACATCAGAGCATAATTCTGACTTTACATTAATAGTATTAACGCTTATTTATCCTGAATTATAAACAATGCATAATATCTTTTTTAAAAGAATATATATATATATATATATATATCCCATTTATATACACAGGGAGTGAGAGATATAGATGTAGAATTATGTGTTAATAATATGATATTATTTAGAAACTGAAAATGTCACAGAATCACAGAAGGTGTTCCCTCCCTACAGATACTGATGAGGTCCCTTCTCAACTGTCTCTTCTCAAGGCTGAACAGACCCAACTGCCTCAGCCTTTCCTCATAAGAGAGATGCTCCAGTCTCTTAATCACCTCTGTTGCCCTCTGTTGGGCTCAATCCAGGAGCTCCACATCTCTTTTATACTGAGGAGCTCAGAATTGGACACAACACTTCACATGAGGCCTCACCAGGGCTAAGTAGAGGGTCAGGATCATCTCCCTCGACCTTCTGGTAATGCTGTTCTTAGTGCACCCCAGGATACCATTGGCCTTCTTGGCCACAAGGACTCACTGCTGGGTCATGGACAGCTGGTTGTCCACCAGGACCCTCAGTCCTTCTCCACAGAACTGCTTTCCAGCAGGTCAGGCCCCAGCCTGTGCTGATACTTCAGGTTATCCTTCCCCAGGCACAGGACCCTGAAATGCGTTCTTCTCTGCCCATCTCTCTATCCTGTCAAGGTTCTTTGAGAATGTAAAAGAGCATATGGCCCAATCTTTGCAATAACTAGAGGAAGGAAATACATGAAGATGCTTTGGGGTTCTTTCCTCCTTACATAATATAGAGCTCAATCTTCTCCTAATTAATGCTCGATTTTTAGTATTTTGTTTGTTGGTTTGTTTTTTTAAACCAACAAAGATTAGTAGATTTTATAATTACTCTTAGTCTGCACTTACAAAACTAGAAAGAATCTAACACACAAAATCAAGATAATAACAAAGTTGTTATAAGGATTCCCAAAGTAAAGAGTTTTAGTGTTTTGCCACAGACACTATACTCACAGATTTTTATTTCTTTTTTAGGCCATTCTGCATTGAATTTCTTAATATGTCTAAAATATTATTTTTGTGATCCACATTGATACAAATGTGCAAGTTTGGACAGCAAATTGTCTTGAGCCTAGAGTCACACTCTTGATCTTTGAGCTACAGTATCTGATGAAAATCAGAATGTTAATGGGCATACTAACACATAGACCTACAGCTTATATAATAGTGTAGACAGAGAATTTTTTTTTTAAATAGTAAATCCCCGAGCACAGTCATGGCTAAAGAACTCCAACATGTCCTTTCTCTGACAAATATTATTAGTGCTAAGTTAAAAGTTTGCCTGCTGTCACTGTGACCTCAGCTGACCCCTTAATTTCTTGAGTTCAAGTCCAATTAACCTTTGTGAAGAAGCACAACTGCTCTAACCAGACAAGTCAATAGAATCCGATAGTAATCATTTCATTTTCTGGTTTGTCAAAGGGCAGTGGTCCCACCTCAACCGTTTCACACAAAGGTGGTAATTTATCAATGTTTAGAATGATCTGTACTGGACCATACCCAGCCCTCTCTCAAGTGCACTAATCAATTAAACAGGCTGTATCTCAGTCATGCCACCCTGTGTGCTGCCACAGAAGAAGGCGCCAGCTGAAAAATTACTCTCCTCTTGTGATACTTTCTGGTTTAGTTTCAGGAATGAAAATATAGATAGACACTACAAGATCTTGTTGCCACAAGAGGCTTGAATTAGATCTATGAGAGTATGGTGGGAAAACCTGTCTGGTGTGAAAAACTATTTCTAAGCATTGTCTGTCTTCCATCACCTCCCTGTACATGTGTGGCTGCTGTTGAGCTTTTGAGAGTTAGCCATAGTATAATGGAGGGGCAGAAAAGAATTCCAGGAGACTAGAACGAAAGCAGGATTAATTAAAGTTGGCTCTGAGACTAAAAGTAGAAAAGGGGAGAAGAAAGGCATGACAAAGTTCTATTACTTTCAGTCTTTCAACTTTGACACATTTGGGGGAGCAGCTTCAACTCGCACACAAAAACAACATCACCAGTGAATGGCTCAGTGTGCAGGGGAGAGACAGTGACAATCATGCTGGTGGCAAAGCTGGCCTGATAGTTCAACAGATATCTGTGCATGACTACCTGAGTATTTTATACAAGTGTGTGAAGACGAGCTGTGTTGTGTGGCAGGAGTTTGTAAATAAAGGGAAAAAGCAGAGGGAAATTGCTAGTAAGGTCAGGTCTAAAGGTTCGGTCCTGAGCCAAACTTCATAGTGTTTATCTTTTCCAAGGTGATGGTTGCGTTTTGCTGCAGTTTTGTGAAATAAAAAGAAAACAGGAGTTGTCCTGAGATTTAGGAAGGCTGAAATCAAATTCTTCTTGCCAGAGCAAAGAAAGACTAGAATTTTTGAAAAATATTCAGCATTAGCCAACATGGCTGAGACCTAGTTCTGGGAAAATGTCTTTATGAAAGTTGCATGCAAGTGATGGGAAATGGGAACACACTGAATTTTTCATTTGCTTTTCCCAAGTTCCTTGTATTTGCACATGTCCATTCACCTACCTAGAACTGAGCTGAACAAAGAAAGGGTAATTCTGGAACTTAGAGGGATGGAGCTTATGCAGTAAGTGAACAAAAAATGAATTTCCTAACCAGGTATTTGCTTAAATAAGAAACTTGATTTCCAATTAATTATTTTCTGGTTGTCTAATTTAAATAGGATGTTTTAAATACTTCATGTATGTAAGTAATTTTTCACTGACTTATGAATTCATTAATATATAGCAGTATTTGAGAGTTATAAGATAAAACCACTAAATTCTTCATACATTAAGAGCAAAAGCAACATTTTTATTACCAAAGCTGTTTACAATCATCAAAAATCTTCAAAACACAACTGAAGCTATTTTTAATTTAGCTCTCTCTTGATTATTGTCATACAGAACACACAAAGGTAGTAAAAGAAAAAAAAAACCCTTTAAATTAGTTTTGCAGTTTCCTACTGTCCTATATTAAAGGCAACCTAATAGAATTTATAGGAATAGAACCCTTTTAAGCAGCAGTCTTTGTATTTTTTATTAAGTCCATACTTGCAGAATCTACTTAATGTCAATTTTGTACAATGGTTACACTGCACAGAGTATTTTATTTTAAACCTGTAGGACACAATGATAAATTGATAATTGACCTCAAGGCCATAGCAAATAAAGAAGCCCTGTTTTTCATTAGTACAGTATTACATCGTTGTTAGGGGGAAGGAGAGCGATGCTAATTGAGTATTGAGGAGTTGCACAATTAAGAAATCATCCATGGTTTTAATTTCACATGTTTAAGGCTGCAAATTTCCTAATTGTGAGCAGTAAAATAAAATAAGATTAATGTGACTGCAATTATATGAAGCTTCTCCATCCAGAAGCAAGTTACAGCCCTCTATATTTGACTACATATTCATTAGTGGTATAGCTGACAAATGTACTGTACTTTTCCTTTAGTCTCCCTGCTCCTCTAGATCTGTAGTGTTTCCAAAGGCTTCAATTGTTGTAGGATCCAGAGATCAAATACAGTGCTGTTTGTTAAAACTGAAGTTGATAATTTTAAAAAGAAACTCCAGAGCCTCCCAATATAAATGAGTTTATTCTGTGTCAGGCTTTCTTATGTTAAGACCAGAGTTCCTTAACATTTCTATCAGAACCAGGCTAATTCTGTGACAAAACAACATGGAATCATTCATAGTATATCAGAGCCCGCTTTTGGTTTAGTATTTGTTAACTGATTGTCATATTTGTACAGAGTTTCCCCAGCATTAACAGTTTTACCCCCTTCTCACATATGAAACTAGCTATGACTGAGACTGCTAGATTAAGGTCTTGGTAGTTCAGCTCCTGATTACTTCTTTTCATGTCCAGCACTTTAGGATTTCTCTAGCTCATGCTCACACAATTATCTAAGTGCAGTTTGTATTTTCCCCAAGCTCAAGAGTTAGTCTGTGGTCATTCCTGAATTACACTTTGTTCCACTAAGGCAGTATGATAACGCTTGCAGCAGCACAAGGTTCCTGTTTGGTCTAGTGAAGTCACAGACTAGTTACAATGGGAAGAAAGGTACATGTTCTGACTACTTGGAAGAGCAACTGGTTTAAAGTAAAATATTTAATAATATAAAGAGTAAGCAATTCAAAAATATAGTGTAAAATTTAGGAGTCAGGCAGTAATTTGTTCAGGTCATTCATGCATTGATAACACCATCCCAAAGGAATAAAAAAGCTCAAATGTAATTAAATCTCTGGGTTCTGTAAAGCTAGTTAGTGTAATTTGGTCACATGTGGCTAAAGCATAAAATAAGCATGTGTACAAAGTACCACAAGAGTTTTCCCATGTGACCTATCTCAGTCTACAAATATTAAATGCAAAATACACAATAGGAGGAGGTATAGTAGATAAAACAAATAAAATATATAAAAGGGGAAAATGCTTAGATAGTTTATTTCGATGATCTAGTTAAAAATGTAATTAAAAATACACTTCAATCATAAGTCATGAATAAATTTATTCAAGCTGGACAATTCACAGAATTATATAAATTAGCTCTTTTCTGAGTAAAGTACAGCTTTACACATTGATCCAGAGCAACCCCTTTCTGGAAGATAATAAAATTTTATTAATAGGAACGGCTTTGGTTAGTAATACTACCACACAATCCAGTAAGTCTGCTTTTGTATTCTCTAACATCTCCCTAATTCATGATTTTCAACCCTCTTTTTTGTCTCTCTGCATAACTTCACGATCTAATCTGTAGTGCATTTAAAATCTGATTTCAGCTATGAGAGTCTTTTCTTTCAGTAAAGAATAATATTACAGTAATGGGAAAGGTAATATTTCCACTGTGTGGAATATTCTTTAAAAGAAGAAATTACAGACTGAGATAAAAAGCTATGTTACAGTGGTTTGGAAATTATGTGACCCTGGCTGGTTCCAAAGGTGTTCAGCAGACTCACCATCCGTCTATGACAGACCTTGGGAGACTGGGAACATGCAGCCTGCCCACTTGGCCTGTCAAGGTCCTTCACTGAGGAAACTCTGAGAACCAAGACAAGAATAGAGTCATAAAGCAAGCACCAGCCAGAGCACTCTGCCTTACATCTACCCAGAGAATGCTTGGCATATGGGATAGGAAATTCTCATATGGTAACATAGTAATACATACAAGTGAGAAAATGGTAAAAGAAAACAGTTTATATTTCAAAGCAGCCCTCCCTCTCTGATCAGTATTATTCCAGGTTTACACAATTTAATTCTGAGCTAAACAGAAATAAGGTGGTGAGTGTCATGAAGCTGTTGTTAACTTATTCCTGTGGTAGGGTTTCACCTGTGAAAAACAGGATACTCAAGTGAATAGCATCCGTACATCCCTGTCAAAAGGACTAATCTCATCTCATCACCACTCCACATTTCAATCACAAAGTGAAGGGAAACCAGGATGGACCCATTAGAGATACTTTTAAGAGGTAACTCATGAGGATGATGGGCAGCTACACAGCACTATTCTTTGAATTATATTTTAATTGTATTAATAACACTGGAAATATCTGGCACTTTTGCTATAGTCACAACTTTCAAATGAAAGTCATTTGTAGATGCCTAAGGAATGGAAAGTGGGCTTATACATAGCACATGTAAATGCACAGTATGTTTAGAAGTAACAATTGCCTTTTTTTCTTTTTGTCTTAACATACATTTTGATGTGAATAAAACATATGTTCTAGGTGAATAGCTAACAAGTAGAGAAACCTTATTTGGTTCAATGGGAATGCCATACCACAATAACATATATTTCCTTGGATGCAGTATATTTTCTGTCTTGCAAAATTATTTTGCAAAACTTATACTTTGTGCTCTCTGTTCATAAGGCAATATGACACTAGAGAGAAATAAGATTTTCCTCCAAAAGCAATTTGATGCAAAACTTTCAAAATACTTTGAGGATACTAACGGAAAAAAAAATGCGCACTAGTAAATATATATTAAGAGAATAGCTATAAGTGACTAACCAAATGTTCTTTGGCACCATTTTTTTGTACAGTAATTGAAATAGACTGGTAAACTACTGCAATATATGTGACACGAATATTAGAAACCTTTATTTTACTAGTGGCCTGTACAAAAAGAAAAGTTTGGTGCATTATCTTCTAGGATCAAAGTGCAGACCACTCAATCCATGGAAAACATGATAGCCATAAACAATTTGATTACACTTGTGGATTTTACCAAACAGCTCCCTTTAGTAGACCTACACCTATGCTAAGCAGAAAAAAAAAACAAAAAAGTGTTCTGTCCTTGTCTTTGGCTAATCTGTTGTCTCTATAAAAAGTGTGAAAACTCTAAATATGTGCACATTTACTAGAGGCAAACAAGCAGTCCAGAATCTAATTAGACAAAAATCTGCCCATCTGTTCTGCATTATCATGGGGCTTGCTCACATGTATGTTGTCTCATTACTAAAAGGCAGAAAGGCAAATTGAGTTGAGCTGGACTTCCTCTTAAAGTGGGATCAGGACATGAAGCCAGACCCTTGCTGTGAGCCAGCAAAGCACCACTGGGGGAAAGTGGGATGAGAGAACTTTCTTTTTTCTATAGCCACACGTCCAGTGCTTACCACAAGGCCTAGAGGGGTGCTAATACCATTGTTTGGCACAATACAGCACACACTACAACCATATAAACCTTATTTTCAATGCAAGTTGTTTGCTTTCTTCATTGTCCCCCATGTCTCATGTCTCTTTATCACTGCCTGCCTGCCATGGTATGCTGCATTTCAGTCATAAAGTTTGCTTAATGGAAGCAGGAAAGTTTCAGTAAAGCTAACTTTTCTTATAAAATAAACAGAATAATGTCAAACTCCAAATGTTTTTTTAGATTACATTTTAATACCTTAATCAACATTTTGAAAATGCCACTCAAGGTTACACGTTACTGAGAGCAATTTGTATGGAAATAGGAAATTTTATATTAACATGCTTATCTGCATATTTTCTAATCACTTATGCAATTAATACCTAGTACTTACAAGCATTTGTATGTTACTCCCATATATCATCAACAGTAAACTTTATTGTTTAGGAGAAGAAAAATTTCTAGTGGACTGTTGCTAGATTCACTGAGTAGAAATGGAGAAATTTATTTATGATTGTGACTATTATAGATGAAAAAAATACTTTGAAAATTAGTGAGTTTTGAAGATTAAGCAGGATCAGTGTAGATATGCACTCAAAAATTGGAGTACATATGGAAAAATTGGAATATATTTCTACCTTTTGCATATTTCTCATTACTAGAGCACTTGAACACATCACAAACTTTAATTTGCTCGTCCTGCCTAATGACAGCTCCTTGAAAAATGTAGGACTTGTGTGGCTAAGCATCTCCTGGAGTAGGATGAGCCCCCTTTTCCTCCTGTTGCCAGGGACTAGTTGCCACTCTCTGGAATCCACTTCTTCTGCTTTCCTCTGGCACTATGACTTCTCACTAATCAGATTATTAGATCGACATAAATGGAGAGCAGATCTGCTTGGGACACACAGCGACTGTTTGCATAATTTTTATGCTAGTGATAAGCAGATAAACCTGGCTACAAGGAAGGGTATACAACTTGTCTCCCGATCAGAAGGGAATTTGTACAACTGAATCAGACTGGTTCCTCCTGTGCAGCCCTCACTTTTCTGGTATCCCTGCTTATATCCCCTGCTCCACACTAATAGCACACTAACCAAGGCAGGACATTTTTCATCCAATGACAGTTTCATGTAAATGGAGAAAGTGGCTTGGGAATAGGACCAGAAACAAAGCTTATTTAGGACAGCAAGGAGCTACACGTTTTCACATAAGCTAAGAAGAGCTAGTGTCACTTATGGGAGTGAATAAACAGATTTGAACAGAAAATGAAAACTATTTTACAGAACACATAAGAGTAATGTTGTCACATTTAATTTCCAATACTACCATTTTTGTTTTAAAAAATATAGAACCCATAAAACTTAAAAAAATATCATAAAATTATGTCCCCATAGAGTGTGGAGACTCTTTTGAAATGTAGAAAGGAAACAGATGGTGTGTGTCATGGAAAGAAAGAGCAAGAAGAATAAAGTTGAAGAGAAAATTGACATATACAGGTGAGGAACTGGAGACACTAAAGAAAAAAGAAACTCAGAGAAGCATCAAAAATTTCTTCTAGGGTAAATCCAGTTTTTAAATTGTTTTCATGATGCATTTAACCACATATGTTATGGAAAAATCAAAAACAATTTGGAAGATTTTCATGTGGATTTTTTTGTGCATACTCACATTTCTCCTGGATCAAAAGTGGCTCTAATAGCTGCCACAGAACAAAAACTTCAATCCCATAAGGTGACCAACAAAAATAGGTGCCCTTATAACTTTCTGTTTAAATTTTGTTATTTATCTTTACACATTTTCTTCTTTCTCCTTCTTCTAATAAACATATTTAATACAATTTGGTGTCTCTGATCTATATGTTGGATTAAAATACATTCTAAAATACTGCTTTTCATATTATATGCATGTTCTATTGGCTACTATTTATCCCTAAGTGATTTAAAAAATAATGTCTTTTTATAATTTAATATGATTCCCTTTTGATTCTTGCAGCTATCCAGTGCACAACCAGCACAAAGGTGGCACAAAGCCCTGAGCTATATATTCAGTGTCTCTCAGTTGAGATAATACTGAACCTAACTTCATATTTTCGTGTCATGTCTATACAATGCATTTCTTATGCATGTGCTGTGCAAATAATTAAAAAAAAAATTAAACAATAGTGCTTTTCCTTTTCAGCCTCTTATTATTTTCTCCCTATTTATAGAGGTGGAACTTAAGGCAAGTTCCAAATAAATACTCATTTGCCAAAAGGAAACAAAATATATTTTGCTTTTAGACAATCTGCATTGATATATTGAAATAGCAGAGAAGGGGGGAAAAAAGGCTCATAATGCTTCATTAGTTAATTGTGCAGAGCACAGCTCTTTAGGGGTAAACAAGTGAAGGACATTTGCTGAATGGTCTATGCCCATCATGCATATTATGGCCTAATGGTGCTAGTAATGGTAGGAGGCTCCTGGAGAGTCATCTGTCAAATTAGCACACTGAATTATTTATTTCCTCAGAGTAAAACTGTGGAAGGGAGCAGCTGAGATCCATTCGTAAGAAAATGCAAGATAAAGAGCAACCCCTCCCCAAAATTATAGTACAACTGCTTTGCATGTTCGGTAATGTCATTGGTATTTGTAAACATCAACAATATTTAAATAGTATGTGTCTGTAAAGATACTGGATCGTGCACACAAGTTCTAATGAGCAGTAAATGCTACACATACATACATTATCTTCATGTAGCTACTACAAAGACACAAAAATATGTATAGATGATTTGTATAATGTTAATAATCATTATATTTTAGGTTAATGTAATGTAATTACACTAATTTACTATATATTGTATACTAGATACAGAATGTAAAAAACTATATGTAATATAGAGTATATAATCTATATTTTATAGATTTTAAAAATCAAAAATTATAGCATGTAAGTGTATAAATGCATTCAATACTGTGCTTCAGTTGGAAGCACGTTATTCATTCTCTGCAAATCTCAGAATGTAAGTTCTTAACATATACACCATATTACAGCTGTTTCATAAAAATATAAAATAATTCTTGTAATTACTGGAGAATATATTGCTTCAACTGCATCTAGAGAGCATGAAGAGATATATGATTTTCCAATTTATATCATATTAAAAGTAGTTGCTGCTGGAGTTCCTTCATTAATAGTTTAAAAAATTATCTTTATTGCTCAATAAATCTTTTTCATTCTCTTCTGTCTTTATTCGCCGTAAGTTATCAGTCATAGTAACTTTCCAACATGTCTGATGGTCAGTCTGTGCTGTAATAGATCTTCAGCCCCTGGTGCTTTTAATGACGCCCATGTGTCCTGTACCTCTGCTTTCCTCAAAGTTGTTCAAGTGAAATTTTTGTGATATCTGATACTGTAAAAAGATATGTGCTATGAGTCATCATTAACCTGTTGCATCTTAGTTACTTCATAAAGTACAATTCTGTGAGGCACTAAACAGTCCTATGAACCATTTCAGTATGAATTTCAATGGTATTCCACAAGAATAAAGTTAAAAATTATAATAGATGCTCTGCTGCATTTCAAAACACAGATCCCTTATGAGAACGTGCACAGATCATTTACTTGCTTTTAAAATTTGGCAGCTGCATTTTAGTATTTTAGACACTGAGTCTTTAGGAGAGGATATTCCCCTCCAGATACATAGATTTGTTCACTTTATGTACTGGCCACCCCTAACCTCCCCATCATCAGTTAATTCAGAGAGTACCAATACCTACCTTTTTCTGATACCACAAGTTCATTGTGCTGCTACCTATATTTGCTTCCTACAATGGTATAGAGTTGAAAGGAATTTTGGAGTCTTTGTCATGAGGACACTTCTTATTAAATATTCTTAAAGATTTTATAGAAATGATCGCTGCTTAACTGATAACTCTGTATGTTTTTGTAGTTTGTTTTCCAAAGACAAATATAGCTTTTGGAGGAAAAGCAGAATCTTCCAAGAAAGAATGCTCTGTAACTTTTCAGCTGTGTTATGGAGACAGTTCTTCAGACAACTAACAGATAATGCACATTGGCTTATAATGACTACATGGAGAATTTATTACTTCAAACAGAGATGTAATATACTTGAATATATCTAGAAAAAATGCAACCAGACTGTCAAATATTTATTTGTGGAATGTCTTTTTTTCATTTTTGTTTTAACATTAATTTCAAAAGCTCAGTACTTCTTCTCTGGCATTGATATTTTAAACTTCCACCCACACATCAGGTGCTAGGAGACCGAGGACAGAAACCTCAGATGTGGAGGAAGAGAACCTTACTTCTCTTCAGCACAACAAAAGACACGTTCCTAACCAACAATAGAAATATCTCATGTCATGAGCCCCATGGTCAAGAGACTTAGTTAAAGGAAACATTTATGTTGATAAATGTTTGCAGGTCAAAATTGGTATTAATATTGATGATCAAATTTATTGTGGCATTTTAAAGAAAGTACCTGTGGTCCTGAAAATGTTTTTGCTTCATTTATTTCTTCAGACATTATCCTTAAATGTATGACTCTTTCCTTTTATTTCTTCTCTTTTCTTTTCCTTACACACAGATTTGAGCATGTACACACATAAATACCACACACAGTCTTCAATGCTGCAGTTTTTATCTATATATGTGCTGATTTAAAAGGTCTAAAATACCATTGGAGAAATGACAGCGTATGGTTCCTAGAAACGTATCCCATGAACTAGCAGTTATAAAAATCCTGCCACTCACACGTTGGCTTGTAATATTTTTGTTTAATTGTATACAATCTATATTAGACGTAAAATTAGCAACGATAACTGGAAAGGAGAGGAAAAACCTACTTGACTGTATAAACCAGATAATTGTCCTCAATACTTCACACTTAGATAGCTTGACTGCTTGATGATTATTCATTTGAATATACTTTTTTTAGAAATGTGGCCTTAGAATAAAATCTGAATTTCTGAAGGCCAAAGACTTTTACCTGTCAATCAAAAAATTCATTGTAAGTTTTCCTCTCACAGAGGGAATGAAATTATACTTCTACTCCATGTTAACTGCCTGGCAAAGAGAAGAAATCACAGAAGTGATAAATAATCAAATTACCTTCAAGAACATATGACAAGTAGACCACCACCTAGGTACCAGAGCATAGGTTGTGTTTAGCTGTTCAAGTCTACCTGTAGCTGAAAGAAACAAGGCCAGCAAGTAAGACTTAACTGCCATTTATTTTCCAGTAAAAGAGAAAAAGATTTTCAACAGCAGAACCACAGTGAAGCAGCTGATATGGCAAATGACAGTTAGTCCTACTTTGATTAGCATCTTTTGAGCTGCTCGTCTGCCATAAAGGTCTACAGTAAATGTAATCTGAAGAGCAGTTTATATGTGTTCGCAAAAAACAACCTGTGACTTGTAAACAGATGGCATCTGCTCAGGATCATGCAGGAGCAGAGCTACTTTATTTACATTTAAAACTATTATTCAAGGAATAAAAAAGCTGAATGACAACTAAAAAGTGTCATTTCAGAACTGTGATAAAAATCCTTCTGTAAAGAATACCTAAGGCCCTACCTTGTGTAAAGAATTTTATGTGAACCATAGACAAAAGGGAAAGCCTGCTTGTATTTGTAATTACCAGATCTGAAGCTAGTTTTGGAAAGAAAGAAAAAAAAAACAATATTAAAAGTTTAATTTTGTTGCCACAAGCTTAAGTTCTGTCTGCCTTTCTCCTAATTAATATTACTTTGCTTCCAGAAGCTCTGCTGGAATCAATCAAACTTTGTGAAGGTAGTTATTTTGCATACAAGCCTGAATTAATGACTTGTCATAGAACAGATACTGATCTTGGGGAAGCCGTATTCTGATGACTGATAATATGAGGCTCAGTCTGTACTGAATTGTGTAGTATCACGTTTGATCTGCATTAAGCAAGGATACATAACCAGGTCAAAGTTTATACTAGTGTGAAATTTTCACATTGGACTTGTGCGGGCTGCAGGAAAGCCATCAATTCCCGGTAAACATAAAGACAGGGCAGTATATCCAAGTATAGCAGACAGACGCTTTATATCCTGAGGCTAAGTTCTGTGATGAAGGTGCAGTTTGCTTTAAACTATTACCAAGTTGCAGTTGCAGTAAGTACATAAAAATGATCAAATTTGCTTAACTATGAATCTGCACCCAAACTCCAGTTCTTCAGCCGCATGCACTGCACATCCATTAACTTGTACCGTGGTTGAAGGTTGCGTCTATCTCACCTAGAGAAACATGGATATGACTGAAAGAGTGGCTTAAGCTTGAGCTAATCCCTTTTAAGAATTAGGGATGTGGTACTGGCCTGTTTTTTCCCAGTCCTCATTGGATGATCAAAGGTTCTTCTGCATTGTACTGTACTGCAAAAATTGAGGTGCCCTGCAAAAAGTAATGCAGTCTAAGACCAACACTTCTGATTGTTATGCCAGTTCTCAATGACTATCAGGAGGACTTTTTTTGATATAAAACATACTTTGAAATTTGTCAGTAAGGTGGAGTGTTTGGATACCCCAACAGGCACCTCTCCATTGAGTTACTGTAACTGAAGTTAGCATTTACAGAAATTTACATAGTCTAACTGTCTAATATCACAATAAGATTTTGAAGATTGTCTGCTCCAAAATGAGGGACTTTATTATTATTATGATTAAAACTGGCAAATTTCCACAGAGATCCCAATGGTTCATGATAACAAAATCACAAGGAAGAGCAAACAATCACGGCATTAGGAAAATACTTTCCCCTGACATGATCTGCAGCACATTTATGTGTTTAAAATTAGAAGGGTCCCGCAGAAGTGGACCCCTGCCACATCCCCAGAGGCAAATACCATGAAGGTATTTTTGTGTAACTGCTTCGTTGGACAGAGGAGCACAAGAGTTGCATTAAAAGATCAGATGGAGTATACTCTGGCTGTGGAATTTGGGACAAGCAATACGTCCAAATGCTTTTAAGCACAAGGATCATCACTGCACAAAAAGCCCTCTCCCTGTATCTTCCAGTAATAGGGTCAGGCTGGACAGCTGGCATTTTTGGGGTCCGTATAAATGAATATTGCTACTCTTGCCCGTTTAGCCCCCTCCTCAGGTTGCACTATGATCTTTAAGGGAACTTAAAACACTCCTTCACAACACACTGGGAATTGTTCAAAGACCTCTGCTTGGCCATTAACCACCATAGCTTACAGTCCTTAGTAACCTGCAAGAGCAAGGTCCATCTCCAGGGCTTGTCATGCTTTAAGGGACCCAAGGATTTTACAGCAAGAGGTATGGTAGGAAAAAGAGGCCAAACTCTCAGGCAGGAGCATTTTCTAGTGTCCAGAGTAGAGATTAAATGCAAATTTAAGAGAAGATTTGGCAGCAGCAGCAGATACAATGCACAAACAGCCAGGTCAGTATGGATTTTCTGGGATCTTGTAAGCATATAATAAAATATGTTGCTACATAAAAATATTTATTTTTTAGAAATATATTGTATATAATATATATTATATATATATACATAATATTATATAATACATATACACTATATATTATATATTTTTAATATATATTACATTACAAAACATGTTGAACTTTTTCTAAGAAGTCTACTTGTTTACTTTTCCAAAGTGTTCTTGAGTAAACACAAAGGAGCACTGGATAATAAATATAATTGTAATTTTGTGTCCAGTTTGTTTTGTGTGACTCTTAGTGATTCTGCATGGTTAGTCTGCTACATTTCTTTCTTCTCTAGTATTATTAGCAAAAGGTTTGAATTACATATTTCATTTCTTGAGGCTGCAAAAAGTTACCATTTAGAAATAACCTTAATTTACCTAATACAGTGGAGTTAGTAAGATGTAGTTTTGTTACGTGATTTGAAAGAGTTATGTAGTTGAGCACATGTACAACAGTATAGATATTTAATGGGTCTATTGTAAGAATATATATATAAAAAGATTCAAACCATGTATTAGAAAACACTTAAATGGACTGAATTGTTAAGACTACAGCTACTTCACAAAGATATTGTATACAGTTCCAGCTTCTACTTTAATTCTATTTATACCCAAAATTTATTTATGAATCTCATAAGTTACAAGCTGCCTCTTAAATAACATAGTAATTGAAATTTCCCTTTAATTTATATATCTTCATAAAAGTACACTAGTTCTGTAAGCGTTTTATAACCAAACTCATGCTGCATTGTAGAACATTTTTATTTTTTTGAAGAGAAGATACAAAGATGCCTTCAATTTTTTTCTCCCCTAAATGGGCACCAAGACTGTCTGTGTTGAGGTTTCCAGCATTTATTGCTGTCTTTGTTATGCACCCAACTCTGTTTATATTAATTGACCTTTAAGTCAAAGGGGTAAAATGAAGGCTTCCAGTCTTATTGATTTGGTAAGGCCTATTTTCACACAAATAAAAAAGAACTCAGTTTAATAGAATATACTTTTAGCCATTGTCTGTAAATGAACCTGAGTCTTGACAATTTTGGAAGAGATCAATCTAAAGTAAGCAGTTCATATCTTGCGTTAAATCAATTTCCAGGAACAGATCACTGGGCACTATAAAAATCAGGAGTGTTTTCTTTTAGAGACTGACTTGAATGCGCCTTAACCAGAAAATAACATCTGACCTAGGTAGTGAAATTTATCATAACATTTCAATTAAAACTTGGCAGCCACATAAGCAGTACATTGCACTCTTGCAACTGACCTTATTGTGGGAAGCATATATGGGAGGGGAGGCTCAGGTAAGGCTGCCAGCTCTCCTGTGAACATGAAGGATACACACACCACAAGTATTACTGGTAGTATTTGAGATCTAACAAGAGCCTCATTACCATCCTTTCTCAATAAGGAAATTGATGTGTGCCTAATGATGTTAGTAATCTTTCAGTATATGTTTTTCATTTCTAAGTACATGTACATTGATATTAATGGAACTCTGCTTATATCTTGTGGTTCATGATGAATGAAAACTGCCTAATATAACAAATAACTATTCAGTTTTCTGGAATATTAAATCTGAAAAGGAGTGGAGCTAGGTTATGTCCTGCTGTTGTTCTCCAAACAAGAAAGAAGGAACAGTCCTCATAAGCTCCATGATTTATGAGGTGAGGATTCCATAAATGTTATTTCCTGTTTTACTAAGCTGGTTATCACAGTTTTTCTTCATGAACCATGTAGTATATGGGGGACAATCCTGATTTCACAGGGGTGCAGGGCTGCAGGGCTGCCGTACTGAAGCAGGAGAGCCCCTTTAAACGTATGAGCCTAAATTACTGTACCGCTTTTTCACTCTCTGTGGCTCAGAGAAGAGCATGCTTTCTGCTGGCCATCACCAATCATTACAGCAAGGGCTTAGCTGTTGGTAGGAACCAGTGGAAGGAAGGGAGAGAGAAATACTTCATTTTTCTCTTAGGCAGTGACAAATTGTATTAGCATATTTGCTAATGGGAAACCAGGGTTCACATTCTGTCAGGCTCTTGGAAGAAAGGACCCATAGGAGATCTTGCAGTTGTACTCCATGCTCTGAGACCTGTGTTCAGCCAGGACTTTGGAAGATCAGGTGACTTCTTTAGGACCCTTGCTTACAACACGGATACTTTTCTTTCAAGAGTACTATCTGTCAAACCTAGTTTTAGCTCAGAAGAATTTTAAAGTTAAATTTTCTTTGGCAGTTTCCTCAACAGTTTTTCATATTTGAAATTTCTTTTCTTCAACACCTTTTAAACCTATTCTTCAAATACCTCCAACTGTTCCTTCAGTGATAAAGACACTCCCACACACATGCACACATATACACACAACTTCCAGTGCTATTGAAATAAACTCACTAGGAACAATTTTCTGCAATTTCTATTGTTACACTAATAGCCATGTTCAGGCTCCACATACTAGATCCTCCCTCCCTTGCACAGTCTGTTCTCTGCCAGGTGCTTGCAGGCAGAGCTGCCATGAACAATGGAAAGCGCATCTCACTGAAACTTTGCCTATGCTATAAATCAAGTGCTTGAAATACATATTGCTTTTAACACTTTGAAATGGTAGCAGCTAATATACCACAGGTGTGCATCAAGTAGTTCTATGGGAAGCCAATATGTGGGCAAAAGGAACGATTTCGGTTTTAGGTCAGCGAATAAATTAGCTTTTAATGAGTCGAGTTTTCTTTATAGATTTATTCCTGTTAAAAGCCGAATACTAAAATCTCATGGATTGTTTTTCACCGCTCTGACCAGAGAAATCTGGCAAGCTCAATTTTCTCATGAATAGCTAGTTTCATCCTTCACGGAACCATTGAATCATAGAATTATTAAGTTTGAGAAAGACCCTTAAGATCCTCAAGTCCAGCTGTCAACTACACTTGTTTATGATAAGGCTACTTTTTATTCAAAATAATTATAATTTCATATGTGTTTTTTATGACTGATATTTTATCATGTCATTTCCTTTCAATATATATAAGTATTCTTTTACCAATAAATGTGGAAATTTTCTTATGAATTTCCAGGAAGTGCCATATCTTTCCAGCTTGATTTAATTCCCTACGTGGATGTCAATCACTTCCTGAGATTGTGTGTTTCAGAGTGCTCATTATGCATTACTTTTATCAGAATAAGGGACCTCACCTGCCCATTTAAGTTACTGGCTAATTCCTGTTTAAGCAACAATTTAATGCAGGAAGTTCTTGTGGCTTACATCATTCAGTGGTCAGAGTACTAAAGAATGCTTTCTGATTTTATAATCTATGCACTTATAATTCAGATAAAACTGAATTAAGTCTAGACTCAGCAATGTTTTTGCAGAGTCAGTACACAGAGTAAATTAACAAGAATGTGCCAAAAAGAAGACTAACAGAATTCCACAGCACAAGAAGGTCCAAGCACTGAGGTACCTTCTTTACCCCACATGCTGTAGAACAAGAGAACAGTTACCTGCTGTTAGAGTTGCAGGTGGAATATCTGAATGGTTCTGAGAAAGAGTGAAGAAGGTAGTTTTGAGGCACAGGAAAACCTGGGGACTGTCTCCTTCCTGAGAGAGGACTGCTAATTCTATAGACGACACCCTTTGACAGTCCCTGCAGAGTAGTTCCTGGGACTTATTTTTTGCCTCTGGTAATAAACTGGAAATATGTAGGCACTGTCTTCTTCCAGTGGAGTTCACCAACAATCTGGTTAGATAGATGAACTTTAGTATTTAGTGAACATTTATGTCTGAATAAATCCATCTTCTAAAATACAAAGAGAGACTGAGAAAGAGAGAATAAAAGGATACAAGAATGATACCTCAGTGATGGACTAGCCATCACCTCAGTGATGGCTTGGCTCAAATGGCTAGCTTTCATTCTCTGCTACTCCACTTTGGAGCAGTTGGTCTGCATTCAATATAGTATCCAGGGAAAACAGAGAAGGGGTCACTCTGATTCAGATTGGATGGCTGAACAAGGCAATACAGAGTTATGAAGTGATTTTGCTCTGAATGTCCCACCCACCCGACTCTAAAGTAATTACTTTTGCATTCATGAGTATTTTGTTCCAGCCTAGCAGTGAGCTAGCAATTTTTAAACTGATTTGTCCTCACCTACTATCAGCTTTACAGACTGTATATTTTTTAGTTCAGAAAGAACTGGGCTTTTTTATTCTATATTAAAGAAACGATAAACCAAATTTACACATGAAACAGCACATGTTTTCAGGTTCCACTTCCTAAAATCACCCTAGAGAGGTCCTGTTTCCAGGGGAGACATTTTAGGCAGTATGTGCATAGGCACTAGTATACCATTATTAAGACAAAAGCTTGCAAGATCTTCCTGCAGGACAGCAACTCTGTTTTCTTTTGCTCTGTCTTGCTTTATTAGATTCTATTATTTATAATGTGATTCATTCTTGAGACTGAACCTGTGCAGACTAAAAGGTGTGTTATTGTGTACAATTATTATTGTCCATATTGTGTCCTGACTATGAGTGTTTCACATGGGGATGTAAGGGGTAAAAAAACCACTTCATTATCCTTACATAGAGAACATAAAAGCCAGCCTTCATCTGCTGAGTGGAAGATCTGCTTCCTTACCTGCTCTCTTGGGTTTGCACATCCATTAAGTAGTCATTGGATAAAATACAGAAGCAGTCCTGCAAGCAGAGTTGCGGTCCTTACCTCACAAGTGAGTGCCCTATTCATAGAGCTAGAGAATCACACTCATTCTTGTGAGCACTTTCTGGCTGAATAAATCTTGAATTCTTTCTGCACAGTGGCACACTTTCAGCAGAAGGGGTATGCCTGCCTTGCCTCCCCAGGTACCATGTATTCTGATGGCTTTGATAGAAATGTGAACAACTACAGCAAGGAAGTGGGATTGAATCTGTGTGTCTCATTATTTTAGGGTGTTTCTTTTTCTTTGTCGTTTTTTTAAGTAATAACTTGATCCGCAGAGCTGCAAAAACAGCTTTTGCCTTGGTTGTAGTTTAGATCAAAATTTCTGACACAACAGTACTTTAAAGAGATGCAGATCCTGTTAGGGAGTGTTGAGCTCACTCTCTAAAGGTGGACACAAATCTGAGCCTCTCTAAGGGAAAGCTGGATGGCTGTGAAACTCAAAGTCACAGAGTAATTTATGAGATTTAGACCCTTCCATAGTTAGCTGGCAACTGAGAACAGAATCATAATTTATGACTTTAGTGCCTAACTTCTGCTCTAGTCTTGCTTCTTTAAAAACCTTTACTAGATTTGGCCCTAACACAGTGTGAGTTTCCTGAAGGACTGGTATGAAGCATAGCAAATTGGCAAATACTTAAACCAATATTCCCTGTAGATGAAAATAGCTAATTGAAACAATACCATCTTATTAAATCTGAAACCTGATTATAATTTCCATCTATAGCCTACTTTAGAAATACAGTGACCAAGATTAAATTAATCACATTCTGCTGCGACTTAAATATATCACAAAATTCAAATGTAAAATGTGGTGGAATGTAACAAGGTCTCTGGTTTAAATTATGCAATATTTGCATTCTTATCTACCTTTCAGGAAAATCTGCCTGATGCAGAAAATAAGTATATTCAGAAGCAATAGAATGAAATAGACTGTGATTAAAAACAGATATGGTAAATCACAGGAATTGCAGATTTGAGTGAGAAAGTCTGTTGTTTAGCAGAGATGTCTCTGAGACTGAAATTGAGAATATTAGAAAGAGAGTATTACCTGAAAAGTGTAAAAATACTAGAGTAGAATATGTACCAATTACTAACTAATTCTTTCAATTATATGGGGAGAAAAGCTAATACTGTCACAGCCAGAAATTGTTCGCAAATGCTTAGCAATCATTTTTTAACCAAATGGTTAGAGTAAATATAGAAAAGGTAATTAAAAATTAATTATTTTGTGATATTTTATTTTCACCGTAATAGGAATTTACAACTTTCTCATCCTCATTTCTAATGTGATTTTAATGAATAGTTAAGAAAATATATTTTTGATACTATCTTGTTCTGATTCCATTAGCACTTTTAAGAACTCCAAAAAAAATTTATGCAGTTTATTTCTGCACATGAAGGCACACTTTGGCACCTTGCTGAAATAGCCATTTCTATCAGGAGAGCATGCAGAAAGGTGTGAGTCAAGTGAGGAGAAACAATTATTATTGCCACCTCCAATATTTCAAGATCCTATATGAGGATCCTATATGAGGAACCTATATGGTTTCTTAAACTAAGGTTTCCCTTTAATTAATCTACAACGAAAAAGGTATTTTACCTGTTCAGGTTATATTTGTACAAACACTAATACTGCTATTATTAAGACTCATCTTCTAAACTATTTTGTTTATCCTTTTTGCAGGTAGAATAGGTTTCCAGTCAAGCACAGTCACAGTACTAAAATGCTGAACAGATACATCTAATAACTCACATTTTTACATAGTTACCTCACATCTTTATGCTTCAAATCTGAAGAATGGGATACCATCCAGAGGAACCTGGACAAGCTGGAGAAGTGGGCCCGTGGGAATATCATGTGAACTTATGTAAGATGCTGCACATGGGTTGGGGTAACTCCCTGTATCAGTGCAGGCTGGGGGATGAAGTGAATTAGAGTAGCCCTGCCAAGAAGGACTTGGGTGTGCTGGTGGATGAGAAGCTGGACCTGACCTGGCAATGTGCACTTGAAGCCCAAAAAGCCAAACGTGTCCTGGGCTGCAACAAAAGAAGAGTGGCCAAAAGGTTGAGGGAGGTGGTTCTGCCCCTCTACTCTGCTCTGATGAGACTTCACCTGGAGCACTGCATCCATCTCTGGGGTCCTCAGCACAGGAAGGACATTGACCTGTTACAGCAAATCCAGAGAAGGGCCACCAAGATGATAGGAGGGATGAAACACCTCTCCTATGAGGAAAGGCTGAGAGAAGTCTGTTTAGCCTGGAAAAGAGGATTAAGGGTGACCTAATTGCAGCCTTCCCACACCTGAAGAGAGCCCACAAGGAAGATGGAAAAGGACTTATAACAAGAACATGTAATGACAGGACGAGTCTACTGAAAGAGAGTAGGTTTAGATTAGATACTGGGCAAAAATTCTTTACTGTGAAGGTGGTGAGGCATTGGAACAGGCTGCTCAGAGAAGCTGTGGATGCCCCATACCTGGAAGTGTTTCAGGCCAGGTTGGACGGAGCTCTGAGCAGCCTGGTATGGTGGAAGGTGTCTCTGTCCATGGCAGGGGGGTTGGAACTCAGTGATCATTAAGCTCCCTTCCAATCCATTCTATGATTCTTTTATATGATTCTATGCTGAGAAAATTCAGGAATGCTCACAGCAGAGCTGTTCTCATAACACTTCTGCTAGTAAATTGACACCTTGGTTGGAATTCAAGTAGGTCTTACTGAAGGGTAAATGAAACTCTGACTGAAACACTGCAGCTAAAATTCACATTTACACTATATGTAAGAGAGATTTATTTTTTTCCTTATAAAATATTGGTAAAAATGTTTTCTCATACTATGAAAATACTTTTGGGGTATCTGCTTAAGCATTTGATTTTGTCCTTCTACTGGTACAATAAAAAAAGCTTATTGTTATCAGTTTGCATATTTCTCCTTTCCATTTCTCTGATGCTTCCTACCTGTCTTGTGAGGAATTTCAGGTTTTCGGAAAATCTAAAAGCAATTGTTTAAATCACAGGAAATATAAACTTAACTAAAATGTCCCTTCATATAATGATTCCATGAATTTGTGTGGAGGTACCACACTTTAAAATAATGAAAACAGATGAGTCTATAAAACCCAAATTTTCAACTATCATAGTAATACAAGATATATATTCATCCAAGTGAAATAGACTGCCTTTAACTTGTGATCCTTCAAATATCCAATGAGATCAAACCCGTGATAATCCATAAATAAATACAGCAAAAAGTGAACAAAGCAAGAACCATTTCTCTGCATATTTGAAACTGGATGGGAATACTGTTCGTCACTAGAAACAACCTAGATAAGTTTTGGCCTACATTCATCAGTTACATCATGAGCTGGACAGAGAAGAAATCTGATTCATATTTGTTGTTCTTGCTTTGACCACATATAGTACAGACATAATTAAGTTTGTAATGAATGGAAGAATTCCTTCTTCCCACCCAGAGGCTTCTGGAAATTGGACTGAGTTTTAAAACAAAACTGGGTTTAGAACAAAAAAAAATTGCTTATACCAGTATTATCTTGCTGCTCTTATATATTCCTACATTTTAGCAAAAACCACAAAAAACTCACTCTGGATTTAGAATTAAATTTCCACCAGGAATAACAGTGATAGTTGTGTCAAGGATCACCTTGTTCTTCTGCTAGACTTCTTTTATGCCATAATGCCACAAAGCAGTTAGACAAGTTTATGCTTTTGTCTGCCATTGTCATTGTTATGACAATATGCTGAAAAGACTTAACATCTCTCTAACACATCATCAGGTCAGGTTCCCCAATTTCTTATTTACATGTAATCCAAACAAAACAGCAATACAAAGGGATAATGCCTCCACTAAGTCCTTTTTCATGTCTTGCAGTTGGGTGTATGGAAATGCTCTGTGTGCCCCAAAAATTAAAAATTGTCCCAGGGGTCACATAAGGATCTGGCATTGTTTCCCAATGACCACAAAAGATATACACATATTTTATGTGGTGAATTGGTAAGAAGGAGGTAGCAGCACAGAGAAGACAGTGGCAAGCATAAGAAAACTTTTTTATGTAGACAGATGGTCTGTCAATTATTTAGTTAATCTGTATACAGAATAGAAGAAAGGGGTAGAATCAAAGATATTTTATTGCATGTGTACAAACATTTTCCCTCTGGCTAAAGCATGTCCAAGGGATAATATTTTGCAGATTCATAATTTTTCCTGAATTCCTCTTGTTATACAGATTATGCAGTTATCAGATTTAATAGAGATATACCTTTTGTTTGGGTTTTCTCAAGGGTTATGCAATGTCTTAAACTGTGCATATAAAAATTGAATAAAAATTACAGAATAGATATAAATATTCATTCATTTTGACAATGTTAATACTTTCATATAAAACACAAACATTTATAGGGAACTCAGTAGTACTAATTACAGACTTCCATAATGTTTGTGACAAATATATATTAATAAGAAAACCTTTTCTGTGACTTCTGCCAATTGTGTTGGCAGTTCTGATGTTTGTTAAAGTTAGTTCCCTTTAACGGTACAATATTTGGTCATTCTTGTTAACAGATATAAACGTGCTTCATTACTATGCCTTTCTATACAACAGTTGTCTTTTTTACAATCAAAAACTTGCCATGTCATGATGAAGAGCCCTCTGCTGAAGATAGAGAACAAGGAAAAGGTTTGGTTTGTTCATTAGAACAGCAACAATGACAACAAAGATTATACAAAGGAAAAAAATCAGAGAATATATTTTTCTATGTGTAATTTAAGTGACATTGATTTTTTTCTCCTTTATTTTCTTTTCGTTCCCTTTACCAATTAAGAAAAAAGGATATATGAAATATTTCCTGTCCTTTAAATGACAGAATTGTTTCTCCTCACTGGAGAATTTTTGAGGTCTTGTCATTATCAAAGAAATTTGAGCTGCTGTCACTCTGTCATGGTATACAATTGAGGGAGAGCCTTCTTGCAGATTTAATGCCCTAATGCAGAGCAAGCCTTAAGTCAGTAACAAATTTATATAATGTAGGCTGCATCTTAGTGTCTGCTATTTACACCATTGTCAGCTGATCTCTGCAGACTTTGATTGATGTGCTGCTGATTCTGCTCTTCTGCATGACAGTCATACGAGGTAAAGATAAGGTATAGAACAAAATTTGGGCACAAACGCTGCAGAGAGAAATTACATTAAATAAGTTCTCATGAAATTTATCCACCTCCAAGTTTGTCTGTAGGCAGAAGTGAGTTTCTAAGTGTTGAGTGGACTCTGAGAATAATTTGACATGCTGACGTTTTCAACAAAGGTCAAATGCATAATTTGGGTAGCGCTCAATGTTTCTCCCCACCTACCTCACCCCCTCTCTCTAACTAGATTTTCTAGTAGGTATCTTAACTTGAATGAATATTTCAAGAGGTCAGGATGGATAAAATTCAATGACCAGCACAGTTTTGAAAATGTTCTATAGTCTTGCTTTAATCTGCTCTTTAAATTGAACTGTAATTTGGATATTGTGGTCAAAAACTTTGAAACCTTTTGATGTTTTTTCTTTCATATGAAATTTAGAAGAGTTGACCAACTCTCTGTTTAGAAAGTCTTTAGCTACCATAATACTTTAATGACATATTTAATTGGATCACAGCTTGAAGTGGCAGCAAACTGAGTTTGCCCTTTGCTTTGACGTACGTAGGAATCCTGATCTATATTCCTGATTGCTATTGAATTTTCTAGATTTCATTATAAAATCAATAACCATTGCACATGGTAAAATAGTTTACAAGAACTGCAACATACTGTGGACTTCTGAAAACATACTGAGCTCACTGAAGCCACCCAGGCAGCCAATTAGGAGAAAACATCTATTAAGGAAAAACAGGGCAGTCCCATTGATTGCTATTGATTTTCTCAGCCCTGTGAAAAGACAATCAATTAGATAAAGAAGGCTAATGTTACAGCTGCAATTTAATAACCCCTAAAGAAAGGAGGAGGGCTATTGATTCCTGACAAGGAATGCAGATCTTACTGAAATATACTGAACTTCACCTGTCTTATAATCAGGCCTTGAGGAAAGAAGTAGGTCTTTTGGGGACTCAATGTAACTTGTGGCATAGAATCTCAACTATTAAACTGGCTTGGTGATGTCAGACCTAAGAGATGCAAATGAAACAAAAGTTTAGAGGAAACACAAACCTAAGATTGAATACTAAATCACAGGAGCTATTGACAGACGCTGTTTCGGTGAAGGTTGTTTCTCTTTTTCATACAGAAAGCACCAGAGTACCACCTGTCATTTTCAAAAGCAAAGTCAGTTTTGCCAACCACCCGTGAATGACAAATAAAGCTTTATATGAAACACAAGGGCATATTATGTGCTATTGTGTGTTCTGCTAAGTGCTAATTTATCTGGCTTGTTCTCTTCAGCAAACACACGCACAGACACATGAAATAATCCATCTAATTATGTAGCTATTTAGGAGAAAAACAAAGCAAGGTGTTTTTGTCTGAAACAGAAGGTACATGATACAACAAAGGTTTCATCAAATCTAACATAGTTAATGAAAATAAATGAAGTGCTGTAAGCTGTAACAATTTTAGAACAAATAAACTTTTGCCAGTTTTATATCTAGGGTAGACCCAGCTGTCTTTCATAAATAGTTGAGTACTTTCTTTCATTTTTTGATAGTCCTTAATTGGAAATGGCTAATAGGCCTTGTGGCTTTCCACTATAAAATCTGGTTTAAAATACCTTATATAGATATTTTCTTTATGCTCTTTTTCTATTGCTTGTATTTGATCCTTTCTCTGTCATTATATATATGCTTTTTTTACCAGCAGACAGCTGCTATTTACAATAATTGCCAGGGCAGTCAATTATACTTTAAATAGGCCTACTTGAGGGCAAATGAGCGTATGGTGGTCTAAATTGTGCTGGAGACATATTATACACAAAGACTGTCATTTCAAGCATCTGGAACATGACAAATATTATTTGGAAGCAGGGCAGAATCTATATAGTATGTGTACTCTATAGGAGTATAGCAATACCCAGTGGACTGTGCTTGCATGTTTTGTGACACGGGTGTATAAATATACGTGTGTATGTGTATAATTATATATTTGTACACTGAGACACAAACACACACATGCACAAATATATATAAATTAAATACAAACAAATGCTTAGACTGTGGCATACACTTGATTTCCTGTAATGCACACCTGTTTTTATAAACCAAGAGAGCACAAGTGATCCTCTGTAACAGGTTTTTTTAAATATCAATGTTTTCCTAATATTATAGAGTGGTATGGAACTGGACACAAGGAATGCACAGTTAATTTGTAAAATAAATTAGTAATTTTTCCTCCTTGTGTGAACATTCATTATAAACACTCTTCCTTTACTGAGGTGATAATAGGGTTCTAGGAAAGTGAACCAGACTAGAATAACAGTAAAATCAATGTAGTTAAAGCTCATAAGAAATGTGCAACATAATTCAATGCAGGTCTGTGTTCAAGATTATGTGAATAATGATGAACCAGCAAAAATCCAAAACATCAGAATAGAACGTTTGGGAACATGAAACAAATAATCTAAATCAAGCAAAGCACATTCAGTTTGGTGACTTATTTTTGAACAGAAACAGCCTTAAAGGATTTCAAAGAAGTAAAATTTTCTGGTTAAGGAAATAAAGAAAATAACTAGAATTAATTCTCATAGTGCCACTAAGTACTTGCAATACAAAAATTTACATTGTAGGGGCAGGTTCTGAGAGATGCTAAGCACTTCCTGTTGGTTCCCTGGAGAGCTCAGGTTATTGAGCATCTTTCAAGATCAAGATGCTCATAATGGCTCAGTTCCACAGGAGGAGGTAATGAGATCCATCACTGCATGGATGCAATCATACAGATAAGATGTATCTTACTATATCCATTCTGAAAAGGAAGAATGCACACAACAGGCCTAAAAATTGGTTCTGGAGGTGTTTCATTATTGATAAGTAAAGCTGCAGCTCAAAATAGTATTTTATTTTTAATTCATAAAATAGAAAGTAGCACGGTGCAGCTAGCACGGTAGGAAAGAGTCAAACAATACACACAAGCTTGCACGGACAATTTCTGAAAACGGATAAAAACAAATTTTGATGTTGGGAACTATTATAAACAGAGCAAATTCACTAGCAAATCAGAAGAGTGTAAAAGGTAATTCAAAGCTGACAAAAAAAGTGAATTTAGCAACATGCACAAGAAAAACATGATCAATTGCAAGGAACATGATCAATTGAGATTTGCTTTCTTGAAGACTTGATTAGAAAAAGTTGGGACTATCAAAGGGTTATACTCAAAACCAGTGCCTTTAAAACCATTTATAACCATTGGCCTTTAAAACTTCATAAAAAACTCAAGGTCTCTAAGCCATTTTACAGCTGATAGTAATAAGGATGTATTCCTTAATGATTCAATCAAGTATTTCACGCACAACAAGGAAGAGATATAAGAAAGGGTTTGAGTGCTTGTGTCCAAAATCCAGTTTTGGAAAATCCTCCAACTCAGCCACTACTTGGTCCTGCAAGCCCAAATTCAACTGATGTCCAGATTTGAAGTTCTGGTTCTCCTTCCAGCACCACACTTTTGATAGGACTGAAGATGTCAGCATTTTTTCTGTGACATAAAGCATACCTGGAGCACCAAGTAATAGCAGTCGTGTTTGGAAGGTTGTTTCCCACCTGTCTTCTTGTGCTTATAATTCTGCCTACAAACATTCAGAATTTAGCAGGCCAGAAAGTCAAGTAGTGAGTGCTACATTTTAAAACCAGAGGGTTTTGGTATGGGAAGAGGAAGATCTCTGATCACTGCCCTCAGACTCTCTTGTGTATTTTAAGTGACGTAGTCACTGAGGAAAAACAACCACACACAAAATCCATAAATGGTAGTGGGAGCAGAAGTTTGCCCCAGGAGACACCCACGTTTACATGAATGATATAACCACTAGGCAAGTGAGGAAGACTGCTTACTCATACACCCACTTCTGTCCCAGAGATTGTTCATAGCTGAAACTGGAAAGGTAAGTGTAGAAGCAAAAAGTCTCATTCACAATAAAAAAATGACTTATTCTTCAGTCACACTGTAAATAGTTAATGAGACAAATAACTAAATGCATTCATTGTTCTGTCGGTGCTGAATAAAACTAGGAGAAATGTGTCTTGAAAAAAATCTCTGAGCAGAAACAAATAAAAATAGTAGGATGTCTATATGTCACAGTCAATTAGAAAGTTACCTTCTTATCATTACTGCTTATCATAACTGAAGGAAATGAGCCCTCCTGATTGGCAGAAATTAATTAAACAAGCTTAGACTAGATTCAAGTGTCATCTGTTCACTGCTATAGACACAAATTACAAAGTCTGTATTAATGACTAGAGAAAAGGTAACTAAATGGTTCAGCGTGTTTTGGCTTTTGATGGAAAGGTTCAGTTCTAAATATGAAAAAGGTTATTCTGATCATAACATCTTCTGGTCCTTATAATTCTTCTTCTATAGGTTATGTTTTCTTCTTTATATTTTCAACAACTGAATTCAATAAACATAAAAATTATAGAGTAGGAATTTTTCAGTTGCTAAAGAAGTACCCCCTTAGGTTGGAGGTGGATCACTATAACCTGTCAGAGCCTCAAGGTCTGGAGACTTGCTAATCTCATGGAGGGGTATATTTCTAGAGGCTGACTGATCTCCAGCATACCAATGAATAAGATAGAACTGGAAACACAGAATCATGGAATGGCCTGGATTGGAAGAGAGCTTAATGATCACTGAGTTCCAACCCCCTGCCATGGACAGGGACACCTTCCACTATACCAGGCTGCTCAGAGCTCCATCCAACCTGGCCTGAAACACTTCCAGGGATGGGGCATCCACAACTTCTCTGTTGGTAGCCTGTTCCAATGCCTCACCACCTTGACAGTAAAGAATTTTTGCCCAGTATCTAATCTAAACCTACTCTCTTTCAGTAGAGTTCTCCTGTCACTACGTGCTCTTGTTATAAGTCCCTTTCCATCTTCCTTGTGGGCTCTCTTCAGGTGTGGGAAGGCTGCAATTAGGTCACCCTTAATCCTTCTCTTTTCCAGGTTAAACAAACTGACTTCTCTCAGCCTTTCCTCATAGGAGAGGTGTTTTATCCCTCCTATCATCTAGGTGGTCCTTCTCTGGATTCGCTGTAACAGGTCACACACAATCCCAGAATATGCTGAGTTGGAAGGGACCCACAAGGATTAAGTCCAACTCTCAGCCCTGCACAGGACCATCCTCAAGAGTCCTGAGACCATCTGCCACATGCCTGAGAGTATCATCCAAACATTTCTGGTCCCGCTTCTCATCCACCAGCACCCCCAAGTCCTTCTTTCCAGGGCTGCTCTCGATCTGCTCATCCCCCAGCCTGTTATATAATAACAGGAGTTTGCCCTGACACAGGCGCAGCACCTTGCACTTGGTCTTGTTAAACCATATGATATTTCCATTCTCCAGCTTGTCCAGGTCCCTCTGGATGAAATCTCATCCTTCAGGTGTGCAAACCACACCACTCAGCTTGGTGTCATCAACAAATTTGTTGAGGGTGCACTCGAACCCTTCATCTATGTCATTAATGGAGATATTAAATAACACTGGTCCCAACACAAACTGCTGAGGAACACCACTTGTCACTTATGTCCATTAGTACTGTGAGCTATTGACCACTGGTCTCTGGATGCAACCATTCAACCACTTGCTTATCCGTATAACAGTCCACCCATCAAATACATCTCTCTCCAATTTAGAGAGTAAGATATTTTTTTTTACAAACTGTAGCAGATGTACAGAAGTTACAATTGTAAGAGGAAAAGACAATTGTAGCACAATGAACAACTAAACAAGCCAAACTCCAAACATTCAGGTAGCTGCTATGAGAAATAATGCAAGACCTAACTTTTGAATAAGATGGAAAACATGAATATGCCTCATTCTAATTAACACCTGCAAAAAACCATTTGAAGTCAGTAAGCAAAACATCAAAAGCATATCAGTAAAGACATCTTAGCCTGACAAAGAAATGGGGAAGTAGCAGTTTTATCTAACCATAACATACAGGACTCCATTTTCGTGCAACTTAAAGCTATAAGTAACTTTAATAGAGGTACACGTGTAAGCAAATTTACCACTTCCTCTCTAACATCTGCAGGACAAAACACCATTAATACCAGGGGTTTCAATTTGATTTGCATGAAGTCTCAGACAACAATGGTCCTGTGATCTTTTATCCACAGTGGTCCCTGCCAGACAGCTGGATGTGTTTGCTTTTTGGGGCCAATTATTGTGGTAGGGCAGTGTTGTGGGCTGACCCCAGCCAGCAGCTAAACACCCAGCCAGACATCTACTCAGTCACTCACTCCTCCTCCACGGTCACATGGAGGAGAGAACAGCAAATGCAAAAGTGAAAAAAAAAAGTGTCAGTATACAAACACAGTTTATTAGTTGAAGGGAAAAGGGAGAGGAAAGAAAAAGGTGTGCAAAGTCAGTCACCACCTCCCACGAAGCAACTGTTGCCCAGTCTCTGAGCAGCAGCTGTCTTGGAAGTCAGTGCCTGGTAGGCATGCTCTGAAACTGCATCTCTTTTCACTGGGAAAAGAGAGAGAAATGTTCAAGTTCCAACTCACTGTGTGGCATAAACTGGAGTTAGGTGCCACTCCTGCTGAGCTGTAGGACCCTTTCCAATCAAAATAAAGTTACTTTGTTTGTTCAGTGGCCTCTGGGACTACGAAATATTTAGACAGCGGTTCTCGGAGATACAGTTTTGGTACTCATGTTTGGTCCCCATGTTAGGCAGCTAAAACATCATTTAATCCAGTTTCCAAATGGTTTGGAAAATGACATTCCACTTTTGGTTCTAAAAATGCCTCCCCTTTAATTACAGGATGTCTACTGGAAAAAATATGTTATCTCTGAAATACAAGTGAAAATTCAAAAGGACCAAATTAACAGATTATTTGGTCATTCAAACAACAATTCAGAAATAATTATACAATAAAGTTTATAGGTTTCCCCGAGTAAATAAACAATAGCAAATGATTCAAGTATTTTGACTTACTTTCTTAGTAATGAAAGAACAAGGAGAAAGACAACTGTCATTCTAATTTTGGAAAAATGTATTTTTTGTTCATAAAAAGTAAACACTCTTGAAAAAATTACTTGTTTTAAAAGGTAATATTACTTTGAGCAGTATGGCATGCTACGCTGGGTTAGAATTTAAAGCTGTGTCTGAAAAAAATGTTACTGCAAAACTGTTTTGTTTCATGTCCTTTTCTGCAGAGGCTCAGTACACTGATGAATCACTGATGAAGCATGTTGAATCTATATGGCTGGTTCAGAAAGAAGACAAAAATGAAAAACTAGGTGGTCTGTGAAAAAAAAAAAAAGAAATCCTCACTGTGATTCCAGCGTTATCTTAATTGAATAATTTGCCTTGTATACAAAGATGGCAGATGTCTTTCCTCAAACACATGGAATAAAGTGATCATTCCCTCCTCAGTTCCAGTCTTAAATTTTTCCATAACAGAGTGTTCTGAAGCAAAATGTTGCTACATTACGCATAAACAATGCTTCAAAAAAAGAAAAAGAAAATACGAAAAAGGTATATTTGAGGATCAACTAACAAAAATTTTGTTTTAGATAGACTGTGTTGATATAGATTGCAAATTGAGCATGTCGTGTAGTTAAAAATTAAAAAAAAATTGCATGAGAAGTTTTGCTTTTGTATTCTGTTTGTAAATTGTGCAAATCTGTGAATTAATAGCAATTTTCTTGGATGTGTTTGTTATTCATAATTATATGTGGAATAATTCCTGCATAATTTTTGAGCCTGAACGGATTCATAAATGGCTTTTTGCTGCTGCTCAACATTTGACACAGGTTCTGACTCAATTTTTTGAACTGCCTTCTTACTTGGAATGAACCTGACAGTTCCAGAATTCTGGCACTACAGAGGTCAGGAAGATTACTGCAGCTGAAGAAAAGATCAGACATTTAAAAAAAAAATCTTTTCATCTCTGCCACCAATGTGAAATACTCATAAACACCAAAAGCACCACATTTTTAATAAAGAAAAAGATTAATATTCTTAGTATCCCAGTCTCTTTTTACATTTGTCCCTTTTATACCCTAGATACCTCCACTACTTCCTTTCAGTGATTTTATTCTCCTTATCCATTTTATGTCCTTTAGTTTATTTCTATTATTAAAAAGTATTCCCTTTTCCCCAAGCTGAGATGATGTCTGTGACATTTGTCATATTCCTCACACTTGAGTGTGCTTTTAATACATTCATTTTCTCTTAGTTAAACTTGTTTCTACTTTGCCAAGCTTTCTGAGACATAACTAGATACTAATCTGTATAGGGATAGAGATTTGCCATCTTATAGGATCCACTATAATGGATAATAGTATCAAGATGACATAGAGCACAACAGGATAAAAAAAAATAGTAAGATGGACAACTGACTTGAATGAGTTGTGATTGGTAAACAAGACAGAAGCCTCTGGGGGTGATTTTCTAGCATGTTAGAAAGTAGGAAATTAGAAATATAGTAATGTGAAGAAGTCTAGAACTCTTCGTTCGCAATATAAAGGTCATTCAACAAAATTTGCTAAAGAAACACTATTGCTTCTCCTTTTTTTTTTTTAATAAAATTGCATCCCTTTTTACCAAAACCTAAACTGTCAATGAAAGTTCATATATAGAAAATTTCAGTCCTCCGTTTCTAGCAAATAGGTTCTTAACTGGAATGTTTTCTTTAGGGATACTAGGCCTTGTCTTAGGCATGTGGAGTAGCCTTTAGTGGTACCCGTTACTACATACCCTCACAGACTTCAAGGCTTAAAAAAAGCAATTTTAAGCCAAATAATAACCCCTTAAGGATCTACTGGGGAATAAATGTGAACTTAAGAGGCTGTAGTTCATCTGGCACATCAAAAATCACCAACAATTTTCCCACATCCAGTTATGAGGTTTATTGAGTAGACAAGAAAGGATAAAAATTATAATAATTTAACCAAGAAATAAAATAATACAATTCAATTTTTAAAGCTGCTTGCTTTTTTTGCTTTTTTTTTCTTCCAGTGGAGCTGTGTGAAGGAGGTTGTTTGATTTTTTGGTTTTGGTTTTTCATTCTTCTTCTCGCCCACAATCTCCCTCCGGGTCAGGCAGATATTTGGGAAAGAGAAGGTTGGTTAGATTGTTTAAACCCTTTCAGAGATTGTAGATTACTCCTTGAATTTCACCTGCAGAGTGCTGATTGTTATGTAGAGCCATTCACATGTCCTCCATCCATCTGCTGATGGGAGAAGAATATCATTCATTAAGTCTTTGATTAATTTATCACTGGTGTCCAGAGCCACAATGCTCTTAAGGGATGGGCAAGTGGGAAACGTCATTCCCTCCCACTCCTGAGAGCAGCTGTGTCAGTCCTAGAGACAATCCAGTTCTTCATTAGCACCTTGTGCAAGAGTCATAGATCTTTTGGCCACATAACCTATTTGGATTTCCTTATAAGGGCTGTAAGAAAGTATCAAATCAATGCAAATGTGCGTTTTCAATATAGAAGCTTCCTGGGTGACTCATGTGGCCTTTAAAAGCCAGCATAAATGGTCAAAGAGTCAAAGTACCTTATATTATGGAAAATTTTAATGTGTTCATCAATAAATAGGACTGGAAGATGGCTCTCAGCTCTGGCAACTCTCACCACAAGAGGAATTATCAGAAGTTCACTAAGCAGAATTAAAGACTTACTCATTTCTTCTTGGCTCAAATTCAACTCTTATAAACAAAGAATTATTCCCATCAGTTACACTTCAGAGAGTAAAAGGGAACTCAAGCTGCTCATCTTGTAGTTTTGAAAAAAGGAAAAAAAAGGCAGAATAACTACTTAACTCCACCACACAAATTCTGCAGAGAGTGCCTCAAATTATTTTTTCTTCCTGGAAATGGTGTTAGACCTTCCTTTTAAAGCTGCACTGGAAGAAAAATTGTGACCAGGAAGAGTGTTGGAGACCTCAACATAGGAACTGTAAAGCATGGATTGCAAATAAAATGTATGGACACTGGGAAATTTGTAGGCTAAAATTTCTGTCTATTTTCATTAAGATCAGTCTATAGAGAATGGTAAAAAAAAAACTATAGTCTATGAGAATACAGAAGTTTGCCTTTTTCAAACATTGTGGAAAATTGACTTGGCAAGATGTGCAAGTTCTTTTTGAGGGATAAAAAAAAAGTAAGAAAAAAAGGGAAAAAAATGAGTCACTGCCCTGTTTAGCATTCCAAGCTTCTAACAGAGAATGTTACAGATTGTCTCATCTAGAAGAGAATAATCTCAGCTTTTCCAAACATACTTTGGTTGTATCAGTAGCATGTTAACATTTCAAAATTTCAATTCTCCAAGATACATGCTATGATTTATTATTGCTTTTTGCAGCTACACAATTCAAATATGTTTGCAAATATGCCATAACACCACACAATAAAATCCTACATCAAATCAAGTGAGAGAAAATCTTGTCAGTTGGAGTTTTCTTCTTTTAGGACTTTCTTGTCCTGTTGCACTGGGAAATAGCGGAAATCAGTTCACAAGAGTTAAGTTTCTGACTTTATACTGACTTAAACCTTGAAAAAGTATGAATCAAATGTGTAATTAAAAAGTCTAATTAATTAACTTTGTAAAATGTAAAGGCAATTTACTACAGTATATTAAAGATCTTAAGCAGAACACAGAGAATACAAGGACTTCAACACTTTATTCTACCTCATGAGTTTACAAACATAACCCATGACATGTTAGATTGAGAATTATTCCTATTAATTTACTGTATGTTAAGGAATCTTACAGCTCTTGAACTAAATCAATGAATTTAGTAAAACCAGAATTCCATCTAAATGACAAGGTAAACACCTTCCAATCTAAAAAAAAGACTTAAAAACTAAGCTAATATTATAATTCTACTTGCTATAAATGAAAGGTACTTACATATTTCTAAATTTTGAGTGTACACAACATAGAGGAAACTTTCTATGTACGGCACTGAAATGTAGTGAAAGGAGCTCAGAGTTCTGGGTTTACCCCAAACAAAAGAAGCAGGTGATGCTGCCTCTCTTCTCTTATTTCATGAAACCTCACCTGTAGTACTACATCCAGCTCTGCGGCCCCAACGTAAGGACATGACCTAGTTGAAGCAGGTCCAGTGAAGGGCTACAAAGATGTTCAGAGAGCTAGAATACCTCTTCTCTGAGGGAAATTTGAGACAGTTGAGGTTCTTCAGCATGGAGAAGAGAAGGGTCTGGGGAGACTTTACTGCAGCCTTTCAGTACCTGAAAAGGGCCTACAGGAAAGTTGGGGAACAACTTTCTAGCAGGGCCTGTTGCGATAGAATAATAGATAATGCTTTTAAACTGGAAGAGGGCAGATTTGGATTAAATATGAGGAAGAAATTTTTTACAAGACACTGAAGACATAAAATTCAGATGAAGTGTCTTTGGTACAGCTAAAAAGAATTATGAAGATCTTTCAAATCCACGTTTTTCTCCCTACAAAAGAAGACATAATTGAGACCATTTACAACAGTTCTGCATTTCCTGCCAGGCCTTCCAGAAAGGATCCAAAATAAATGCAGAACTCACAGTTTTGTAAGTCTGAAGTTCAAAAGACTCTCTTAAAAATATCTGTTAAAGAAAAGTACAGTGTTTGGAAAGATATATGGACAACATTGATAGTTATTGCCCTGACTGTTTGGAAGAACAGTAGGCAAATTTGGCTATGTAGCCTCCAGCATTATCCAGCCAGGAAGCTCAGTCTCACATGCCAGCATCACAGCATCTTTCAGACAAACTGTGTCTTTTTGGGGTAATAATCCTCTCTCCCACATTCTAGATAAATTACGTGTTTACCAGAGCTTCTGGGAGGAAACTATAAACAAAAAAACATCTGGAGAATTTCAGTCTGATATGGTGGAAGGTAAAAAGAAAATCTCATCATAAGACATTGACTATGGTTTTTAAATCTCTGTATTTTTTTTCCCTCAGTTTCTGTATCATGCCATTGTCCAAGCAAGAGCGGAAAATTGAAAAAGACAATCAGTCTCTTTATTTTTCCATTGGATTCCTTCTGTACTCTTTAAGACTGCCTGTGTTTTATTTTATTTTCTGGAAAAGCTGAAGGAAAAGAAATAGTACTTAACAGCTCTAACAAAATAAATACATACGCTAACATGTTTTAAGTGTCCTGCAGTAATCATAAACTGTCTTCAAAGATTAGTACCATATCAAACCATCAAGAGTGGTTATGAAATAGTTAAAATGTCTAGAAATGACATTATATCTGAAAACATCCTTCTTCAGCTTATTGGTCTAATTGTTAAGTTTATTTCATTTCTTTGCTCATATTGTTGGTGCCATAATTTTGTTGTATTTTTTAATGGTCATAAAAAATATTATCTATTATAACAGATATTTTTAGACTGTTTTCATTATTTGACAGTTTTGACAGACATTATTGATTTGGCCGGCAACTGTGGCTAACCAGAAGGGGACAATGTGACAGTTTTATGTAACAAAAGGCACAGTGTCATGTCAACTGAACTAAATGTTGTACAAAGTGACAGCAGGACAAAAACGCCTTTCAGACTTAATTTTCTGCTTCATTTTTTCTACTATCAATACATAAGGCAGTGCAGTAGGTGACACAAATTAGCAGGATAGAGCAAAAGGTCTATTCCTGTTTCTGTTACTATGCTTGACTTCTTTCCACTAAGGTAATCTCCAATTATTTTAAGGTTGAATGAAAAAGAAGAGCAGCTTACAGTGATCAACCTACCTGTTTAGGAGAAAATATATCACTTATCAAGATTCTTTTTATGTTTCTCCTAGGTGGCTTTTTGGATAAGATGAAAGAAAAAAGTCCCCCATCTGCTAGGTCATGCCTACAAGACACATTCTGTCAACTCTTAAAAGCAACAAGAGCTTTGCCTGTGGGATACCTATAATTATTATGTGGAGAGGCCTTGTGCCTGCTGTAGCTCATTGTTCTGCTAACACAACCCGAATGAGAACAGTGGCTCCAGGCTGTGAGTTGATAAAGTGCAACTTTTCGATTTTGCTCTTCTACGGCTCCAGCATTGTGCAGAGTCTGTGAGTGACATCTTTGGCCTTCCTTTGGGCTGAGCAGATTGAATCTGTCACGCTGAGTTAAACAATGACTAAGGGACACAACCTTAGCAGGGCCTGTCATTTTTTCCTACTAATTCAATCTACATTTAATCAATGAAAGTAATTTCTTGTTTGTTTAAGTCTCATATCCAACGAATCTAGAGGATCCTGAAGTAGTGTACCTCCACCCTGACCTTCTCCCCTTTCAGAACTTGGACTAGTATATCAAGAATGGAATTAGTGAAAATTGCACTTTGCATGGTTGTCAGGTTGCTCACTATATATTTACTCTCTTTTTGTGCTCATATGCAGCCAAGTGTCGTTTTACAATTCAGTTTTCTCACAGATTCAATGAAAAAAAATTGTCTGAAGTTATACCTCCCACTACCAACAAAAACCCACTGTTAAGAAATATAACGCAGCCTCTTACAGGAGCATACTTACAGGAGCATTCAGTGGTTGTCCACATGTATGTCTCATACGTAAAGACCATAATGTAAGGATATTTCTTCCTAGATACAGGCTATCACTGTTATTGAAAGTAACCAGTAGTGACTTATGCAAGTTCAAGAACTATATTGATCAGTTTAGCTGGTCTTAATCAAAATCTGTCTTCTTTTCCACTCATAGTGATTAAATAAGTCTAAGAGAGCCTGACATCAAGTCTTTGCCTTTTTATTGGTTCTCAGCAAGTGCTGTGCTCAGCACTTCATTATCCAGCAGTTGCCAGGCAGGAAGCTAAAAACTCAGTGAAAGTTTGAAAAAAAAGAAAAAAAAAATTAAATCTGTACAACAAGTTAAATATATCAAGGAGAAGCCAGAGATAAAGTACAAGTTTTCTTACATTCTGAATGGCTTATTTTCTTCCTAATAAACAGTATATTTTGAACAGATTAGAAAAGGGAAATCAGTACTTGTCTGATCATAAATATGAGTGGAAAAAATGCCGTATTTTTGAATTATATTCAACATTTTAACCTGATTTTGCCTGGTTAATCTAGGAGGAATTTGGAGAAAAACAAAACAAAACAAAACAAAACAAGAAAAAAAAAGTGAATCAACTATGATTTTTAGGCAATATATATTTTCTCTTTATAAAAAAGTATAGTTCTATAAATACATTAACATATAAAGACATTTCTAATAATTGGATGTGCTTTCCTACAGGCATGAGCAGAAATTGAAAATATACCTTCTACCTGATTATTCTCTTTGAGAATACCAAGTTGGAAGGGGAACTCAAGGATCAGCTGGTCCAACCTTTCTTTGCAAAGGCACAATCTAGATAAAAAGTCGAGCACCCTGTTCGGATGAATCTTTTAAGTGTCCAACATTGGGGAACCCACTGTTTCCCTGGGGAGATTGTTCCGATGACTGTTCTCACTGTGAAAAGGTTTCCTGTTTATCCAATCATAATGTACCCAGGAGCAACATGTACCCATTAGGCTCTTTTTCATGCAACTCCAGGGGAAGCCTCCGCCTTCTCTATAACCACTTTGTAAATACTGGAACATGGTTGGTAAGGTCTCACCTAAGCCTTCTCTTCTCAAGACTGAACAAACTCAGTTCTCTCAGCCTTTCCCTATACAGCAGGATTCCTGGTCCTCTGGTCGGCTTTGTGGCCCTTCTCTGGACCTCTCTAGCCTGTCCATACAGTATTCCAGGTGTGGCCTGACAAGTGTTGAAAAGAGCGGGATAATAACTTCTTCATCTCTGGGTGGTGATGCCCTTGTTGATGCAACCCCATAGTCTGTTGCCCTTCTTTGCTGAGTAGCAAAGATCACTCCCATGGAGCTTGTCTTCCTCCTGGACCACCAGGTCCCTTTCCCCAGAGCTGGTCCCCAGCCATGCAGAACCCAGACTATGTTGCACTCCTGGATTACGATTTCCCAGGCTGCAAGGACAACAACTTGCCCTTGTGGAAGTTCATAAGGATCTTGTTAGCCTACTCTTTCAGCCTTCCAGGTCTTCCTGCAAGGTGAGTCTCCTTTACAAAGTGACTACTTCCCCACTCAGTTTGGTATCATCAGCAGACTTTATCAGGGTACACTTGATCCCACCAATCACTTAAGACGACATCAAACAGTGCTGGGCCTAGTATTCATCCCTGGAGACCCCACTTGTGACAGGTGTAAGTGATTGTTCCATCTCTAACTCGCTACTTTGTTTTTACATTGACCAGTGCAATTAATGGTAATTAGATGCTCTGCTGACGCATGAGAGGTGTTAATGGGGCAATTAAGCCCCTTGGGCAAGGCTTCTTAGAAGCCTTTTAAAGTGGTACAAGCCACAATTAACAGTTCACACTAACGAAGCTATTTCCACTGGCTGTGGTACGTGCCAAGTGCAAGTTTTGTGGGCTTTCAGGAGCCCCCTGGAAGCCCAGTGACCGAACAAAATGGTGGACACCGACTTTGGCTCTTTGCAGAGCTGTCTTCATTGACCTAGGGGACATTTTGGACTGCTTGCTTGCTGGAACCCCTGGAGAGTCTCCCACAGAAAGTTGTTACATTTTCCCTCCTTGGCAGAGCCAGCCTGCCTGGATACCAGCAGCTTAACCAACTGACGTCGTGGAAAGATCTGCCCAGAGCCAAGCCGGCCAGTGGGCACCCGCTGGGAGGTATTTAAGGCAGTGCCCAGCATTGCCCGATGGTCTGGTCCAGTTCAGTCCATTCTGTGTTACCCAGGGTCCCGTGCTGGCTGCTGGCTCCACTCCTTGCTCCATCCTGCTTGTCTCCATCCTGCCTGGTTCTGTCCTGCTTGTCCCATCTGCCTGCGTCTCCTGTCTGTCTTGGTCCCAGTCTGTGTACCACCTGCTTCCCCCCAGCGGCCCGTCCCTGACTGCCTGAAGCTGACTACACCCGGTTCTCTCACTGGTGGTGGTAACCTTTCTGCGCTTTCCTTTTGTAGCCTTTCCTTTTCCTTATCTCTCCCTCTTCTCCCCCCACCCCTGCTTTTACCATTACTTATTGTTACAAATAAAGCAAATTGTCTGTTTGAGACCTAACATTTGGAGTTTTGTGCCTTAAGCTTGCCCTCGAAGTAATCAGTCCCTGACCAGGCTATAACAACAGGTTGCCAGCATGAAAAGGAGCACCTCCGGGTGCTGCCTGTCAACCAGTTCCCCACCCACCGCACGGACCACTTCATTGGACAGTAACACATCCGTTTTTTCTGGAAGAAGGTTGAGAGAAATCATATAAAAACTCTTAAAAAAAATCCAGGTAGACCATGTCCATTGCTCACTCCATGTCAGTTATCAGGTCATTTTGTAATAGAAGGTAATTAGGTTTGTCTGGCTTTTGCTGGCTTTTTCCAGTCACATGCTTCATCTGGCTTGTGATATCCTCTCCAGGAGGATTTGTTCTTTAACTTTCCTAGGGACTGAAGTAAGATTTCCTGGATACTCCTTTAAGCCCTTCTTGTAGATGGGGTTGACATTAGCCTTCTTCCAGTCTTCTGGGACATCCCCCAATTTCCGTGATCTCTAAGATTAAGGAGAGTGATCTTGCAATGATGTCAACAAGCTCTCTTAGCACCTTTGGGTGAATATTGCCAGGGCCCATTGATTTATAGTCAAAATTTCTCAAAGCTCCCAGAAGGCAGCATACCTTTTGAGACTCCCAGTCAGGCCAGCAGATGTGCATCTTACTGCCTACTGTCTTAGTCACCAACTATGAGCTCTTATTCCCTTTGGTGGTATATGTTCTGTGATGCTGGAACAGCTTCTCCTGGTAGACTTTGCTCATGGATTTCTACAGTCATTAGAGGTTCATATTTGGTTTTGATTCTCAGTTGTCCTCTGTGGTCTCAGCATTATCCAGGGCTCTTTCAATCTCTGCAGTTTCTCCTGGCAGTGCCCAAGCTGCACCAGCTTGCCAGAGCTGCCAACTTTGGGTGGAGCTCTCTGCTCTGTGTTGGGTTTCCCTGGCTCTGTGAACACCCTTGTACCCCTTGATCGAGGACCAAGCCGTAGAACTTACTGCTGCTGCCTCTGTGTGCCTCAAGACTGAGTTTCTGTTTCAATGCAAAAAGATAGCAGAACAGTTCTGCTACCTTGGTAGCATTACAGATCTGCCTCATTTTGAGTCTCAAGGAATTTTTGTTTATTCCTTTTTATATATGTTAAAAGGGAAGGTATAGGAAGTGTTTCCTTGAGAACTGTGAAGCTGGGCAACTGACAGCAAAGACTTTTTTCAAATAATGCTAAATCTTTCCTTAAATAGCACTAAACCCCCACCAGTACAGCCAGACTGTTAGTGCATCATGCTAAAATAAGAATCAGATATGCAAAAGTGAAATTTTCTGACCACACTAAGACCTAACTAAGACCTTCCTGGAGCATGGAAACAACACACATGAGCCAAAGGGTAAAGAAGGGTGTCTGCAGTGTTAAGGGTATTAGGTCTTTGCCAGCAGAAGCTCAGTCCCATGATGTGGCAAGCTCACACAGCAGGACCGTCTGTTAGAGGAGTGCATACAGTAATGGTTTAGGGTCCTAATGCCATCTGTCTCTGCTTGGCTTGTGAGCACAGGCCATAATAGCATAGAGTCAGGCCATAATAGCATTAGTAAGAATATATGACAGAAATAAAATAATATAAAATAAAATAATATTTTATTCCCAGATAAATTAAAAGATTGTGTAGCAAGGAGGTTTTAAAACAAAGTTCATTTATTATTGGAAAGTGGTAGTAGCAGAGCTACTACCTTTGGTTTACCAGGTGCAGGTATTTGACATTCAAAAGACATAGGATACTCAAAAAATGCCAGACAAACTAAAAGGAATTTAGAGGAAAACAAATATGACTAATTAATTCTCTGTCTTAAAATTTAGCAACAGTAATGTACATACACATGGTTCATTCCTCTAATGAATAGGTGAGTATAGCATGAAAACTACTTAGAAATAGCAGAGATTTTAAAAGTCCCTCCACTTACCAGCAGACTCAGATCATACAATACAAACAGTTATTCCTACCAACTAAGCAGTGACCTTTGCAAGTAGGACTGCTCTAAAAATTTTCACCACTGTTAATAATATGATCTTATTTTTCTCTAACTCATCTGTAACTTTAAATTGCTTTTCAAACACATCCGTATACTCTTATACAAGAAATGTGCAGACTGGAGAACAAGAGGCTGGAGAACAACTCCACAGAAAGAGATCTGGAGGTTCTGTTCTATGGCAAGTTGAATATGAGTCAGCAGTGCCCTGGCAACCAGGAGGGCCAACTGTGTCCTGAGTGGCATCAAGCAAAGCATCACCAGCTGGTCGAGGAGGGGACTGTCCCACTCTGCTTTGCACTGGGGCAGCCTCACCTTGAATACCGTGTGCTGTTTTGGGCACCACAATGTAAGAAAGATATTTAAGTTGTTTGAGAGTGTCCAAAGGAGGGCAATGAAGATGGTGAAGCGCCTTGAGGGGAAGCCATATGAGGAGTGGCTGAGGTCACTTGGTCTGTTTAGCCTGGAGAAGAGGAGATTGAGGGGAGACCTCATTGCAGTCACGACTTTCTCACGAGGGGAAGAGGAGGGGCAGACACTGATCTCTTCTCTGCGGTGATCAGTGAGAGGACCCAAAGGAAGGGCATGAAACTGTGTCAGAGGAGGGTTTTAGATTGGATATTAGGAAAAGATTCTTCATTCAAAGAGTGGCTTGTCACCAGAACAGGTTCCCCAGGGAAGTGACTATGGTACCAAATCTTCCAGAATTCAATAAGTGTTCAGATGATGCTCTCAGGCACATGATGCACTTATTAGGACTTTCATGTACAGTAGGACTTTCCTGTACAGGACCAGGAGTTGGACTTTGATGATCCTTGTGGGTCCCTTTCAACTCCCAATATTCTATGATTCTGTGATTTCAGAATCTGAGTGTAATTCAGGTCAGTTAAGATTGCTTGGGCTTCTTTTTTCAGCTGCCATCTCTCCTAAAAATTCCATCAATCAAGAATGGGACCATAGCCCAGCTGTACTGATACTTCACATCAAAGAAAGATAAACACGTGCTCCACTGTCAGTCTGCCTGTAAGAACTTAAGTAAATAAGCTTAAGTTTAAAGACATCTATAATATTAAGCATGTGCCTAAATATTTGGCTAACTAGTGCCTGCACTGAGCAGCAAGCTTCACAGAAATTTTGTTGTGGTCTGACCTGCCCTGCAAATTACAGAAGTATGTTCTCATCCTGTCATCAGGATCTGTTATTATGTCACAAGGGGATAAGAAGGATGAGTGGGATGGCATACTGAAGCAAGCTACCAAATCCGATGTTTGGAACAGGATCCAAAGTATGTTTTCAGAATGTGTCTATTTGGGGCTTGTTTCAAGACCGTCTCTCTGCAAATGCTTTTTTACTTCACACATTTTTATCAGATCCATTTCAAGTTAAAAATTACAGCCACATATTAGAAATAAATACAATGCCAAAGAATGACAAGGAAAACAAAATACTAATTATTAAAGAATGTCCTGTCTTTAAATTCCTATTATATTTTCATCAAAAAGAGAAACAGAATAAAAAGTCCCAGAAAAAAACCCAAACATTCAGGAAGCTAGTGAAAATAAGTTGTCAGTTTGTGTTGTACCTCACAAGATAAATGAGCAAGAAACGTCTGGCTTTGTTTTAAACTGTTTTTTACCTCAGTGTTTTTGGATAGCACTTGCATCTTTAGAAGAAGATTCAAAATCGTCCTATTTTTTCTTCTGCTCTGCCATCAGATGCCTCTGCAGACCCCGCATGAGAGTGTTTGAGGAACCAAGGAAAGTAGAGCAGATGGGCACAGGGGAATGATGTAAGGAGAGGATTTTTTATTTGGATTTTTTATTTTAACATGCTTTTAAACACCTAGCGCAGTGAAGTGCTATAATAATGCGATTAATAAAAGCTGCACCAATATAACCTCCCAAGATGAGAGTGGGTTGGTAAGGGGCCAGCCAAAACTAATACCTTTGGAAAATTCCCACAAACTGCTTTGAAATACAACTGGTAGGAAAGAGACAGTGAGAAAGTGAGGAAATAAAAACAAAGAGAGAACAGCTGAAGTGGGGACAAGACCAAATGCCAAGGAGAAGGTAGGAAACTCAGAGCCCTCACAGAACATTCTCAGAAGTCTAATTCCCAATTTGCACAGTGAAGGAGCATAACTGTTCCCCCTTGGTCATCCCAGGTTGGACACAAGTGAAACAGAAAAGTGATTATGATAGTTTGTACTTAGTTTGTACTTCTTTTTGCAGCTAAGAGAGAAACTGGAATGTTAAAGCTCTTCATTGTTATTTCACATGTATATAAATATTAGTTTTTGCACAAAGACCATGTTGAAATTCTGGTACTAATTAAAATTTCTTGACGTGCTATAATGAACCATTAAACTGAAAGATAATGCTCCTAAATGTAATAAATCTGGACAACAAAAATGAGCAACAGAGGCCAACATTATTCCTGACAGAAATTGTCATAGAAATATCTTTTCCATGTTCTGGTACTTGTGCATGGAAGTCTGAAGGAAATAAGCCATATAAAATATATTTCTTAATAAACGTGTATAAGTGTATAAAACATAAATAAACATAAGTATAATCTGCACTGATTGTGTAATGTCAGTTCTAGTATAGCTTGTTTCCTTTTCTTTCAACTAGACACCAAAACTCTACTGGATGTATCCTGATTATAAAAGCCATTATGAACAATTTCTGCCTGTGATGCAAAATCACGATAATAATCACAGTCTTTATTTGCCTTGAAGGTGTGAAAGACTGATCCTTAGTAGGAAGCTAACTGTACGTGATGGGTTTGGTTGTGGTAAAGTTAATTTTCTTCACAGTGGCTTGTATGAGGCTGTATTTTGGATTTGTGCTGAGCACAGGGTTGATAATACAGAGACAGTTTTGTTATTGCTGAGCAGGGCTTACACAGAGCCAAGGCCTTTTCTGTTTTTTTATACTGCCACACTGGTGAGCAGAGTAGGGATGCATGTGAAACTGGAAGGAAACATAGCTGGAACAGCTGACCATGGCTGACCAAAGGGATACTCCAGACCATATGACATCATGCTCAGTATGTAAAGTGGGAGGAAGAAGGAGGAAGAGGGAGACATTTGGAATGATGGCGTTTGTCTTCTCAAGTGACCATTATGCATGATGGAGCCCTGCTCTCCTGGGGATGGCTGAATGCTGGCTGCTCATGGTTTTGCATTGCTTGCATGTGCAGTTTTTGCTTTCCTTATTTAAGTGTCTTCATATTAACTGCATCAGTTCAAAATGGAGATAGCCCTGATTATTGTTATCAGGAACAATAAATATTTAAAAGATGCATTTAGCTTTTTCAGATATCAAAGACCACTTCAAAGAGGGTGTGTGAACAGATTATAACATTTGAAAATAATAAGAAAATTAATTCAAGGTCTCTGCTAGATATTAGTGTAGTATTTCATTGGTAATACGATTTTTTACAGTCCAAAAGATTATCTTTGCAACTTCGACTCTGTGTACATATTGATGAATACTTAATACGTAAAAGAGACATCAAAATTAATTATGGGCATGACTTTCAGAACCTGACAATTCCACTAGGAATTAATTTAACCCTATAGTTTTTTCCTCTTCTGCAGCCCCTTTTGATAAAAGTGGTTTCAAAGGACAAAAAGTATAAGGAGCACCTGATTAAGAGGTACTTCTCTGAGTTCAGTATTGATGTACCTGGTGAGAAGAAAAATGGAGGCTTCTAAGTGTCCTTAACACAAATAAACGTCACGAGTGCAGCTCCTAAACCTTATGAGTCCTTTGCTACTTCTAAGTCAGTCAGACAAAGACTACGGTTCAACAAACAGGAGCAAAGTATCATCTATGAAAAAAGACAGGCCCTCTGCAATATGCCTCCTCATGGGAACCTAAACAAGACAGAGACGTGGCAAAGAAGGGAGTCATTAGTAGTCACAAATAATAACCCCTGGCTTCTTGTTCTACTCTTGGTTTTGTTGTGGGTTGGGGGGGGGAGGCGGTTGTTTGGTGGTTTCTTTTTTTCTTTCTCTTCTTTTTCTTGCCTTCCCATGTATCCTTCTCTTAATGTGACCTCATGTACTTTCTGTCTAGCTTCCATTCCTGACTTGCTCCCTGTGCAGGGAGGTAGCCTGCACAGTATCAGATAACAGAAGCATTCAAAGAATGTCACAGCTTCACTTCCATAGAGGTTCTAACATTCTGAAGAAATGTTATTTTCATTTATGTAAATAATGTAAAAAATACACTTAATTTGAACTGTGACCAGACTATATCCCCATTCAAATTTTGGGGTTTGTGTTGTTTCATGGTTTCAAAATATTTCTAAAGCAAACCCCAAATCTTTTCAAACCCTTTTCCCCCCAGCCCCCATTAAGCATGATTTGGCTGTGCCTCCATTCATCATTCTGATCTTTTATATGGAATCAGCCCCAAATTGTTTTCTATGGATTTAAAGTATGCCTTTTACATTCTAACCAATTATGTACTATGAACTAAATGAAATTTAGAAATGCATTTGTTTAGAAAAGTATCTACCCAAAACAAAACAATTAGGACTGCTTCAGTTCAGTTAAGAGTGAGTTCTCAGAACAGAAATAAATATAGAGGATAGTATTACTGCCAGGTGAAGCTAGAGAACTTAATTTTAAAGACAGTGCTAGGAAGAAAGGGTGGAGTAATTATTACATATTAATTCCTTGGCACTCAGCTCTTCCATGTTCCTCCTTAATAACCTTATCTGTACCATACTAACCTTACATTCTGCTCTAATGTCAATGATGCTCAACACTCAACTCATTTGATGTTTTTAATAATTTGACAACATTCTTCTTGTTCTGTCTTGGACGGAGTCTGTGACTTCAAAACCATTCAGCTAAATGTCTACAACTTCAGTGCAAGAAAAATATCCTCATTTGCAATTCTATCTACTCTGCCTCATCTGCCTACTCCCTATAATCTTGGCATCAACCTTCATCTTTAAGACTTTACCACCACTTTTCGTATCACTAACTTTTCACAGAAAATCTGTTAAAGTAACTATGTTTTATTAATTTTCTTTTAGTTTAATTCCATGTTTGGATCCTTTGTGGCCTCCTACTCCTCTGAACCTCAACAGACAAAGGATATCCCTCTCCACCTTCACCACTCTGTTAAGACATACGCACATTTTCATCTTTGTGCACCTATGTGCCTAATTTGATAAATGTGCTCAAAACAACCACCATTAATTTTTACTATACATGCACCTGGTAACGGTTGCCTCAACCAAAACTTCTGTTGACTTCTTTATGGCCTCTGACTCTGCCACAATTTTTCCTCCTATTACTTACACTCAACACTGTGTAAGTGCAACCCCCTGTTTTGTGGACAAAAATTCCTTCCATCAAGAGTCACGAACATATTATCAGCACTGATCTTATCATAGTGAGTAAGAAATAGGCAGCAGACCTTCAGCATATACACAAATATACTTTTCATGTTGGACAAGTTCTCACAGAACATGCTCAGACTGACTTAGCTGGTATATTAGTTATAATTACATATATATATAGTATATATATATATATTATATATATATATATATATATATATATTTTATTCTGTGATTGGTGTCCACCAGAGGTGGACTGAGTTAGTTTATAGTGGTGTCTGTCTCTCAAAATCTATTAAAGAGGTAATTGACAAAACTAACTTTTAGATGGGTGAAGTTGGAAAAAGTAAATCCTAGCAAGTGAATTTTCTTCCTCAGGAAACTACTTTTTTTCCTAGCAATATAAGGCAAATGATACAAACTTGAAAGCTTATCTTCATAAGAGAATAATTTTTTTTTTAAAAAGAGGAATATTTGGAAGGAAAAAATATCCTTTACTATGTCTAAACAATATGGTTCACTTACATCATTAGGCTACTGCAGTTACAACATTAAATCAGTGCATTGAAAGGAGTAGTTATCCAAAAGTAGACATTAAATACCATAAAAAAAATCTGATCCTATCATATATCTTCACACAGACCCTGTATACTGCAAGAGTGCATTTAAAAGATAAAAATGTTTTAACTTGCAGAACTAGGGGGGAAAAAAAAAGAGGAAACTAGACAGAAACGTCAGCTCTAGTAGAAAACAAAATAACTTAGGCATAGTACTTGCTGAAAAAGACATTGACAAAATGTCAATAAGAAGCACTGTTTGAACACAAAGGCTGAAGTTCTACAAAGCTCAAAAAAGAGATTAAACTCCCTATGGAAGAGAATTATGCATTTTTCCCCAACTCACTCTGATGAATTTGAAAGCCGAGAAAAATAGTATAAACCTTCTCCAAGGTGTCAGCTCTTTTTCCAGTTCTACTTTGTAGTTGTAGCAATTTTATTAAATTACTACAGTAATCAGCTGAGACCCATTAAGTGTTAGTTTGACCTGCTTCTCAAGTATCTAAGCAGATGCAGCTGGAATGAAAACAGATGGAAGGTGTAAATGAGAAGATTCAATTAACATTTTTTTCTCCTTCTCATATGAGTTTCAAGAAGAAACTCCCCCAGGATTAAAAGTGATCCTTTAATTTAAGAAATATCTTTTTTGTCTATTCAAAATAAAAACTTTTAATGTCATCGCACACCCTTTGGTTCAGCCTGGGAAACTGAGAACTTACAGGTTCATGATATGACTACAAGAACAATGAAATCAAGCTGGCCCAAAAACAGGCAGTCGCTATCTAACAACCAAATGGCAGAGCCTTATGCATACTTAACTTATTTAAACAGGAGAAAAAAAAATCTACAAGAGTTTACTGCAAAATTAGAAATTCATGTAATGTTTACACTATCAAACAAAATAAAAATCTTTGTTTATTAAGATGATTATAGACATAATAGGCCTTAACCTCATTTGATGCTGCTGGGTACAGATCTGCTTTTGGTGATACTACACTAGAGCATCAGTACCAGTGACATTTCAGATGGCATCAGTACAGTAAAGAGAAATATAAATAAATTATTTAGTTATTAGTCTAAAGGGGTGATGCCAGCTTAATTTAAATGCAAACACTGCCTAAACTTCCAATTTGCATCATAACACACTTTTGTATAACTTAAGGCTTTTAAGAGTGTTTTATAACCAAGTTATAACCAGACCTGTGGCCCCGGAACGTGTGCTTCATGGTGGCACGGCCTGGCCAGCCCTGGGCGCGTGTGAGATGGCACAGCCCAGCCCCGGGCACTGGGGCCTGGCCCCGGGCACAGAAAGGAGCAAGAGAATGGGAGCTTCGCCTGTGCGGACGGTGCCATCGTGGGAAATGAGAGGGGAGCCCCGGAACACACAGAAGGACAACTCTACACCTGGGTAGATGGGGCTCGTCAGCCCTGTAAGGCCATCCATCCAAGAGAAGGTCACTCTAAACAAACCCACATCCTGAGGACCTCGCTGCCACCATCCGAGCTCGCTCGGCCCCGGCAGATGAACCCTAGGATTAAAGGGTGGGCTCAGTTCAGCGCACACTGCGTCTCACCTAAAAAATCCACTGCGCAGGCTCGAAGGCCTTACCCGCATTTGCAAAGCCCTGTATCACCAGCGCGCTTGTAACAAATTTGGGTAAAGACCTTTCCCTAATCTTCGTTCGTGAAGACTGGCCGTGATGATAACCAGACCTGTAAACAGTATCTTGAAGATAGCCTAAAATAACATAATTACATTGTATTGAAATACATTGCATAACAACAATCACATTTGGGAAGGAAAAAAAGAAATTGCTCCAAAGGCCATGTTTATCACACCTCCAGTTAGGATCTGAAGCAGCAAAGTTAGAACTTTAAAGCAGAAATGCAAGTTTATTTTTTAGTCACTGAGAGAGTCATTTTCGGAGGTTTTCATCCTCCTAAAATCTTTATATATTTCCTGTTTTGTATTACAGAAGTTTATGAACATTTATAGCCTGTCAAATACACCTCTGAGTTTTCCAAGGTAGTACCTCACCTACCCTATGATACCTTGAATATTATTAATAAAAGATGTCCGTTTCTTCTACTTGCATCATTGTTTATAAGGGTTTTTTTCCAATATAAATCACAGTTTGTGGTAAACACACGCTCAAGCCCTGCTGATCAAAATATAATGAATAAAATAATATAGCTGACCTATTTAACTCTGCAGCTCTCATCACTGGGTATGAAGGTTCCTTGTGGGTCCAGGGACTTGAGCTACAGCTGCAAGTAGCTTCTATGAGTGGGAAGAGTCAACAGATAAGAAATACGTAGTGGGTAAGGATGAGGTGGCAGTTCCTGCTAAAGGTTTTAGGGTCTGGGAAAGGCTGGTTTTATGGGAACTCTGAGGCGGTTGCAGATAAACTCTCAGATCATCATTCTGCTCTGAGGACGGCATGCTGTTCTTCAGTTCTGCTAGGTGTCCAGATGGCAGAAAGGTGTCCCTTTGCATGGGAAGGATTCACAGCTGAATCCCCCATCCCCCAGTCTGAACTTAGCTGCCTCAGCCAAACCAGTGAGATTTACTTTTTATATTTTCTTGGATTCCTACACCATCCCCCCATATTAACAAAGAGAAGATATCTGTCATTAAACTACAAAGTAAGGTGTTTATGTCTTGCATTTTCTATAAGGGAGGCATTTACTGCAACAAAGTTGTATCCAGGAGGCTATTAGGTGTATAAAGTCAGCTCCTGCTGCCTCTGACTCAATCTGTAGAAAACAATTAACCGTTCAGTAGCCCAAAGAAGTCAAGAGAACATCTGTTCTATGTGTCTGTCCCATATATGTGTATGGAAGACCCAGAAAAAGGTGCTTAATAGTTAAGGAATTTCTATGAACTAAAACATCTGAACTGAAAGGGATTAAGACGTCTGTCTGAGAATGTGTGTCAGGCATCTTCAGGAACATGCACCAACTCAGAATATCTTGTAACTCAGTTTTTAGGACAAAAGAACAGTAACTGAATTCAAAATCCAAATGCAAATCATCCAATGGTAGAGAAAGGAGCTAAAGTAATGCATTGGAACAAAATAGGAATAGTCTCCGTCCTTCTGATCATTCCAATAATGTTATCCTAGATCAATTTCTGGACTGAGTTTGAGAACACAGAAAATAAACTACTAGGTAAGTGACTATTTCAAGGATCTTCTCAGAATTTAAGTGTAAAGCTGCCTGATAGCATCACAACTCAAATGTCTGCACACGTCCCCAGAAGAAGTATTTGAGCAGAACAAGGTGCTCTAAATTCCTACTCATCTTTGTTGCCCTCTGTTGGGCTCATTCCAGGAGCTCTGTGTCTCCCTCTTGTACTGAGAAGCCCAGAACTGAACACAGCATTTCAGGTGAGGCCTCATCACAACTGAGTGGAGGGGCAGGATCACCTTCCTCAACCTACTGGCAATGATTTTCCTAATGCATCACAACACCTGGCTTTCTTGTCCACCTGTGTATCAAGTAGTGGTGAAAGAAGCACCCAAAACTGTCTTTAAAATTGTCTGTAAAAGGATAATTAAAGGGGATATAACTTGATACAAAAATTGTTTCACAGGTTCTTATGAATAAAGAAGAAGAAAGTTTGCTACTGTGGAATTGTATACAGGTTTTTGATAAAAATAAATGTGCATAGAATTTATAGCTTTAAGATTTGTAATTTTCATTCAAATTTCTTCATAAATAGAATTCTTACTCTTCCAGTGTTTCAGTTAACATACTGACAATATATGGCTGTCTTTTCTTTACCATACTAGTGACAATGATTTACTTTTACATTATCTTTTCGACCTCAAGGATGAACTTATAAAAATATATAAAATTTATTAAAAAATCTTTCCTTGTAAATTTTTTTCTGACAACCACTCTTAAAACTCACTTAAAAAAACTCTTCCTGTCCCTTAAAAATGGAGACATGTCTGCACCAAACATGACATTTGTTTTATAATGCACAGCATCTCTGCAACAAATCATAAGAAATATGTGGCAGCCTCTTTATCTGTTAAGAGAAACATATATAAGCTGACTAGACAGAATATGATTTCTTATACTCAAATGTGGCTGAGAATTAAGAGTGTTCTAGAAAAGATTTTTTGTTGTGCTTTATAAGTGTAAGAGATCTGGAATTTAGTTTTACTTTTCTTCATAGAGTAAGTATACAGTACTTTCTGTTTATAAATAGTTTTGATTGAAGAAGAAAAGTTAACACTATTTTCTAATAAACATAGCAGTTACCAGAAACACAGTATTTTCAAGGAAGTTTTATTTTGAGTGAATGGGAGCAACTGAGCAGAGAGTACATAAATGGTACAATAGCAAGTGAGATAGTGGAGATAAAGGATAAATCACTGCATGCTCCTAGTTCCTATATAAAATATATAATGCCGTTCTTCCCCTGCTTTGTCCCTGGCAGTATGCTACATGGGGATTAGGAAAAAAGCTTCATTGAATTCTTTCTCTGTTGTATACAAAAGAGATGGACTGTACACAATAATGTATGTCTAGACTATCCTTTGAGAATAGCCCCCAAGGCCATCCTTACAAGAAGATTTGCTGTTCAAATGGACAGTGAACGTGAAAGTGGAGTCCAAGAGTGCTGAGTGAGTGCTGAGAGAGCAGACTTCAGGCCACAGGGGAACCAACCTAGACAAGCTGCCCGGGGGCTGCCTGGAGACCTGCATGTATGGGAAGGATGCTGGCTACTGCCCACATATGGCTGCAGAGCCCTCTTACTGCCTGAAATGTGAATTATTGTGAAGACGTATTCAGAGAATTTAAAATTAATCACTTTAGCAAATCATTTGCCCAACTAGGAATATTTAATTAGTTATATAAAAATAAATTTACATTTCAAGCAATTATTTTGTCCATACTTACAGGTTACTCTATAGATTTCCTTTCTTCCCAAATCAGGTCTCAAATGAATATGTATTTACTTTAGTTACTCTTAAAACTAGTGGTTTACCAATAGCTTAATTTTTACTGTCAGTAACAACAATGTTCCCTCCCTTTCAGCGCATGTCTTGTGAAAGAAATGTACTGGTTGTCATAGTGTATTGAGGAGGCATTGAGACTGAGGTCTTCAAAGCATCGTACAGGTTGTACATGGCATACTGGAGTAACCTAAAAGCATACATGCTTTTGAGAAGTAGAATTCTCGTTACATTGATGGGAACAGCTAAACCCCTGCGGCAAATCATCATATAAAGTCATCAGACTAGAGGGAACAATGGAACTTACCCATGAAGAAATAACAAAGGAAAAGGGCAAACATGCTGAAAATTGACAAGGTCGAAATTAGGTGTCTTTCAGTGCTGGATGCCCTCTAGATTCACTTCTCTCTTGGAGCTACACATCTTAACCAACTCATGCAGGGTCTTCCATAGGAAGGACAGACCTCAAAACATCTCTCTGTGTAGGAAACTTCCGTGTCCAACCATCCAAGAGACACTCTGGCAGTCCCACCCACTCCTACACTAGGACTGAGGCTCCTTCACAGAGGGTAGTTCCAGTGACCCAGTGGCTGCCCTGTTTGACTCCCCGTGCACACACTCACACTGTTGGGCAGGGTTTCTTTACCTGCTTGACCCCAGGTTTCCCATAGAAAATCTCAGACATCCAGATCCTTGAAACAGTTTAATTTTGGTACAATAAATAACAAAACTACAACTCAAGCTCCAAGGAGGGGCACATAACAAAGGACTTTCTGGTCCTTTTATAACCTCGTAATCCAAGCGCATGAAAGTCTGGGATCCTCAGCTCGTGCTGTGTCTCTCAGTGGCCAGTCCTCTGCCTGGGCCGAAGGTCCCTGTGCTCTTTCCTATGCAAAGGGGCAGTTCACAGCCTCTTGCCTGAGGGGTCCCACCACCCAGAGCTCAATCTGCAGCTGGCACTGCACCTGCACCAAATATGTTCCCTTAACATCTTAACTGGCAGAGAGGTTTAGGCTGGCTGGCAGGTCCTTATTCATTTTCTCCAGAGGCAGAAGTTGAAGTTCCATTCTTCTGTGTAACATAAACCCTGTCCCATGGCCCTGTAGTCATTAGTAGAATGCTCTTCTGTCATTTAAAAAAAAAAAAATTGCTACAAGAAAATTTTCTAGGTTGTTCTAACTGTGTTTGGGTGAGTAATTATGAAGAATCTGTATATTCTCTATTTTGACATCTGAGTAACACTCAACAATTTTAAAAATATGAAAGCAACAAACTGTACTATTTCTGAAACCAGTGAATATCTCAGGGTCTGCACCTGCTACCTCAATGCACATTGATGTACTTTTTTTAAGCTGTCACATTCAAAAGCCATTGTGAGCTCGTTTAGTTACTTTTACATTCTTTGGTCTGGTAATTTCATTCTGAAAATTTTACTCGACTTTCTCTTCTTCCTTGTGCATAGATATATTCAACACTTCAATATTATTTTTAAAGTTCTCATATTAAACTTTTCTCTCTCCTCTTTCTCCTGTACTTTGGGACCAATAACCCAGCAATAACTGCAGATGTGCTCTTTGAGATCTTGAAAGTATGCCAGCCATTCATCATCTTAGGTGCTAGCATATATCCTACAATAACCATTATTGTTGCATTATGAAGGCAGTGATGGATCAATAACAGGCTGCTGTGGCAGCAGAGGATTGTAATGAAAGTTTCTCGTTCATTGAGTGTTCATACTAATAGCAACACAGTTAATGGCTCCAAAAAAAATTGCTCCTACATTCACTTTTAATTTATGGTGTATTCTTATAGGTTAAAATACTCAAAGTGTAAGGAGTTTCATGCTTTATTTTGTTTTCTAATATATTCCAGAAGATAATTGATTCAATCTCATGTTTAGTTCTACTTAAGTAGCTCCTGACTTGTGACTTTCCTACCAAAAGAAAATCAGGCCCTAAATTTTGTGTTATCTCAATAATTTCTAGTTCCTGCAGTTGCTTTGGACTCCTCTTTTACTTGAATACTGCTATTCTTATACCACTTTTCCACTGAAAACTCCTGTTTACTTATATGACAGCATAAATTATAACTCCATGCACAAGTTCAGCAATATTTTTTTATATTTTAGACTCAGCAATGTTGACCAAAACAATCACTTTATATGTTTCGTGTTAGAATTTGAGGTCCAGTTTGGCTTGTTCTAATAAAAAGTCATTATATACAGAGAGTTATTTTTTGAGGGATTAGGATATCTACTGTTTGTTCTCATTCAGAAAGCAAGAGATGCGCTCTCTTAATTCATGCTTAGCTTAAAAGAACATAAAAATAATCAGGTTTTCGACTGTAATGTTTTAAGGGGAGCACAAAATGACTTTAAGAACTAATGTAATTTATTGTTTCAGAAAGGCATTTAAAAATACATGGTGAGACATGGTAAGTTTTTCAAAACCAACATTTTAAGGTATCTCTGGAAGTTCATTTATTATTATCCTAAACAAACAAATAAACAAGCTATACATTTCACAAACAATCTTTTAAGAAATGAACCTATTGTGTCAACTAAAGGCAAATATTTTCCAAAATGGTCTAAGTAATTCAGATAGTTAATGTCTGATTCTAAAAATAACTCATTAATGGTAGAATTTTCTTGGAACCGTTTAGACATAACTGCTGGGATAGTATATGATTGATTCACACTCTTAGGAACCCAGATATCTTAAAAGCTGATGTCTGCTAATCACTGTTCAAACCTCTTTCTGCTTTGAGTGAAGCTTAAGACAATGAAAGCTTAAGACACTTCCTAAATTTACCACACACTTATAAAACAATAATTTTTACTCAACTAACACTACTGGTGCATTCTCAAACTATATGTTCCTTGAATTTGGTAAATAGGCCTGGTTTTTATGACAAAACCTTTCTTTTCTAGGACATATCCGTATGTATTCTTCTTGTATGATTTGCAGCAAAATAGCACATATGGAATACTCAATATACATTGCCCAGGATTATAAAAATGTATATTTTCCTTATATTATAAACGCATCAGTGGTCATTAGTGGGAATGGAAATGATGTTGGAATTGAGAATATTCAGTGTCTTTAAACTGACAGATGTTTCCACTGGATAGCTTAGGTCTACTCCAATATATTTGTTCTGTGCACATCTTGCACTTCCTTGAAGAGATTTCAACTTATCTGCTATCTCCAAATAGGTGAGAACAATTCAAGAAACTCATCAGTGTACAAAAAAGCAAACATTTATCAAGTAGTTGGTTATTTAGATCATAGTATGCTGTTTTGTTCACAAAGTTGTGTTTGGTCTGAATGAGCAGAATTATTGGAGTAGTTTTCAGAGCTATGGGTGTGTAAGTCCAAGATGTGTACTTTGTGTCTGTCTGTGTGGCTTCTCCCTGTGCAAAACAAGAAAAAAAAAAAAAAAAAAAAAAGAAAACCTTTCAGAGATTCTGGTTCCTATCTCTGAAAACAGATTATGTAACAGCACAGCACTTTCCATTCATCATAGAGGAAAAATCTTCTCTTTCTATTTAGTTTTGCTTTCATTTCTCGCTCCATCCCATAAATAAATTGCATTATTTGGCTTTTATCTCTCTAAATAATATTTTATATAGCTTTTATTCTGTTTGAGCTACTTACATGGACAGATGGAGTGGAATCCTACCTGCTGGCAAGAGTTTAATTTGTGACAGGAACTCTACCAGTCTTTCTTACCTCAGGCTGTTTATGACATAACATGAGAAACTATCATTTACCCTTGTGATAGTGAAGCAGATGTTGTTCTGCCCTGTGTAATCCCCACCTGGCACCATTTGGGTTGCCTATAGCTGTAACACATGCAACCAAGAGGTCAGGCTTCATGTCACTTGTGCTCTTTAGAATGGCACACATTGTTACTGTGTAGAAGTAAGAAAGAAGAATTCTGCTGAGAAGCCTTTTGATTTTGATGGAGGCAGCAGACAGACAGCCCAGTCACTTCTATTCAGTTCAAATTTATGACTGAGTACTTTTCAGTGATGGATGGCTGTACTGGCAACATAGCCAGGGGGAGAACAAGCGAAACCCGTGTAGCAGTTTTTCCTTTTTCTCTTGCTAGGTGCATATTTGAGGTCTCATGCTCTGATTTGCACAAAAAAGAACACGAGTTTTGAACTTTCATTTCTTTAAATTGGTTATACTCAAGATAGTGAAATTAATGCACAATACTGGAATTATGAAAAACCTTTTTGTTTTGATGGTTTTAAGCATCTGGATTCTCCCCCTCCTCCCAGGAAACAATTTCGGAGTAGAGCTTTCACTTAAGACATCTGTGAATATTCTGTAGCATTTCTTTCACAATCCTTCTAGCTTTCATAAAGGGTAAGGGACTGCCTTCTCAATATGTGGCCACCCCGAGCTTTTCTGCCAAATGACATGAAATATCTTATCATGAACAAAGGGAGAGGCAGTTGTAACAACTCTCTATTTGCTTATTTTTTTCTCTCTTAGCTTCCTTTCACCAACAAATTTGCTCTTGATTTCTTTAACAATATTTCATGAATGTAAGCCTGCAAAAGGCTTGTAGATTTACTTTTAATTCCCCTGAATTCTATCTGTAATTAAGTACCTAAATGGGAATTATAATGAATGGAAATAATAAATTGAAAACTGAGAAAAATGTGAGAGGCATGACCTCAAGGAGAAACATTTCTTCAAATAATGCACACAATAAAAATATAAGACCCCCCTCATACCTTAGCACTGGCAAAGAAGGAATCTGGAAAGATTTTCTGAGAGGTGATTATTACAGGACAGGTTAATGAAGATATTTTTAGGATGAGATGCTACTCAGGGCTTAGTGTGGTAAAACAGAACCTGAGTTATAATTAGACTCAGAAAATCAATTTTATGACCAGAATTTTCTTGGTTCTTTTCTCTTTTCACCCATTCTATAATTTTTGTCTCTATTTCGCGGATCAGAATACCATATCTATGTCTCTACTACCTTTATAACAGGCAAATCAGAAAGGCCTGACATAGGCAGGCTCAGGAAAAATTCTCTACTCACTGATTTCCAGGTTTCTCCTGTGTTACTCTAGCTGTTCATCACAAAGACCTGCAAAAATTAAGTGAGAGCAAACATTTCACTTTTGTTTTTGGAAGGCTTGAAAATGTGACTTTAAATGTTCCAATGACTCAGTCTGGAATTGACACTTCTTTCAAAGAAGCCAGAAGGAAACATCCCATAAATACCAGTGGGACCCTCACAAAACTGCAAATGATCATAGAGGCACAGAAGTTGTCATACTTGCACCATATTCAGTCTGAACCAGGACTCATTATCAGATGCTTCAGAGAAAGGTATAGTACAAAGTCATAAGAATATCAAAGACCCATTTTAAAAGGAAGAAAAAAATTATCTGGCACATCACCTGATGTCTCCTTACTGTCCATCACTTTACTTTAGAAAGCCATTACAGAATATCAAGTATTTGAAGGCAGAAAAATTTTCATTTTTCATTTCACATCTTTCCCCCCTGCCCCCCGCCTAAATCTATTCTTGAAACATCTCAAACTTGGATATTATTGCTGCTCAACAGAAAGATATGTTAGGATTTTGGTGTTCCCTAAAGGCAAGTGAGGATCTTCTTTAACATCTTCCTTATTCTTGCACATACAAAGGGTAACAGAAATGGAATGTTAAACAAGATTGGGCTTTTCTTTTACCCTAAGAATATAAGAAGTAAAACCTGAATCAGAATGAAGACACGAACACATGATTTGATTTGGAAAGTTTGATTTTATGTCTGTTCTCCTCTCTTTCTAATTGATGTTGTCTTCGCAAATCAATTTGCAACGATACTCCTTCTCTTAACTACTTATAGATTTTATAAAATATTGCAGGCTCTGACAATCAAGAAGCATCAAAGTCTCAGGGAGAAAGAGCAGGGGTTTTTTATTTGATCCTGGCTACAATTCTGTGTTCGATTCTTCAGTTGACAACTTTTGACTTGCTTCCCAAACAGATGAAGATCAACCATTACAGATTAGTGTGGATTTGCTGTCTCTGAGTTCATTCAAGATTGATCTTCTTAGAAGAGCTACAGAAAAGAAATCAAATAATTTTCACTAAGGGCCATGTCTGAAGTAGAAGCTAAAGGTTAGTTTGCCACGCCTTCCTACTTTAGGCACCTAATTTTCTAGTATGTTGGCTAGGTAGAAGCAGGCTTTTAGCTGCAGGCATCTCTGGCTCCTATCCATGATATTGTAGTTTTCTGATACAGGTCTCACATAAAGGAATAATATATTAATGACATTGTAGAAATGTCTACATCTTGTTAGATATCTGACAATGCAAAGTTTCACCATTGCTTGTCTGCTCTTTTTTCTGCTTCTCATTCCGAACAGTTTCCATGGTGGTGGTATCACTTTAGAAAAAAAAATCTCCACATGTGTATAGCAAATACAACTTTTTGGACAGTGTAACTACCAGGTGGCTCATTCCTGCCTAGCATATATGCTAGTAAATCTGGAAGGAGTAACCAAAGAGAAGAAGAAAGAGACCTAGAATATAAAGGAAATGCATGATAGTGACCTGTAGCATAGTGATATCCAGTGCATGTTCAGGTGTATGGATTGGAAATAAAAGATACAATTATGGGAAAAAATACAATTTATGCTAAAAAAGGTGGGCTTTTTTAATAAAAGATGCAATAATTGGGAAGATGAATTGGGTATAGGAAGAAGGCAGGTAGAATAAGTGCATATATAATGTGGAAAGGTATATAGAGTAAAGATTCATAAGCACAATTTTCTATTAATTCAAATATTTTAAGTCCCCAGCTTTCTCATCCCCACCTCACCTATGAAATGGAGAGAAACACTCATACATATTTTTACTGCATAAACTACATAAGGCTTACTCTGATGGGCTGTCATACTGTTACACTCTTCCTTGTATGCCTTCCCATCTGAACTTCCTCAGTGTGAAGAACAAGAAAATTCAAATCTGATAATACACTGTGTGCTTACTGCTTTAATGGAAACCCTATATTTATGTTTATATTTGTACTTATTTAAAATGGTCTTGAATTGAAACATATGTGAAATATTTTTCTCTGGTTAACTAAATGTTTGCTATTACTTTTTAATATTTAATAAATAAAACTTTTATAAAATAATTTCTTTTATAAGAAATTAATTCAAAAACATTTATGGAGCAAGTTTTTCATTTACCACTAATTATTTTCAGATAATGCAAACATACAGGGTGAAATACTTTCTTTTTTACTTTACTGAAAAATCATGAGGTATTGAAAGTAATCAATAACTTCTTTTTAATAGTTGTGTCTCTGACAGTGTTCAGCTTTTTAAATTATAGTTAAATAACACTTTGCATCCATCTAACAGAGCAACTGAGACTTCCTTTGAAGGACCTGGAAAACTGAGGGAACTAAACAACTATAGTATCCTAGTTCAGTCCTTCAAGGCAACCCCACATCTGGTCCACCAAAACATATTTCCTAAGATTTAAATTTTTTTCTTCTTTTTTTTTTTTTTTTTTGTTCTATGTTTGATAAAAGGAAAACATTCCAATACAATGAAGGATTGTTTGGAGTGAGCTGCAGAGACTTTGGAGTGAGGATCAAATGTACAGAAAATCTAGAACTGCTTTTCTTTTTATTTCTTTTCTTTTCTTTTCTTTTTCTTTTTTTTTCCAATATGATGAGTCAGGTATAGTTAAAACAAGATCTAACAGAATCTGCAGCTATCATCATCATGTGACAATGATTTGTACTGTTAGAAAACATAAATTGCTGCATAAAGAACATTGATTATGTTTTATAAATCATTCATTGCTTTAGTTCCCTTTAAACAATAAAAGTGCAAAACATATAAATAAAAACTGTCCCTATAGAGCTACATAAAACAGAACAGTGTGACTTTTCGTTTTTGTCTCTAAGAAAAAGCAGAATCGTTAGCCAATAAGGACAGAGAAAAACCTATTAAACATATTAGAGGTATCAAACCAACATGATGACATAAAAGTAAGAGTGAACAGGGACAGTGGCCCACAGGGGATGAAATAATAGTTTTGTCTGCTGCATTTTAGTGTCTGAAGTGGAGTCCATTTCGGTTTACACTTCTCAGCAGCAACTGTCAAAAGTGCCAAAACAATCTCAAGTTTCAATTGCGTAACAACTTTCTTCCTTTATAACTCATTCATTAGTATCTGAGAAATAAAAGGTGATGAACAACAGATATTGACAAAAGTTAATTATGAAATTTTTATCCCAAAAAAATAACTTGCAGCATAGTGTTGAAACAGGAATAAGTACTCATTCACAGCAATTTTATTATTGATTGTTTTAAAATAAAGTACATTAAGTATACTATGCTTAATTCAAAAAAGTGATGTGAGAGAGAGGAGTATGACTAAAAAGAAATTCCCTGAAAAATTCATATTTTAAGATTGTTTTTATAAATACTACCTGAGAGTAAGCAACAAACAAGATAATTTCTTAAAGGACAGTCAAGGGAGAATTGTATTCCCATTGGAAGTCATGTGGAGGCAGGGAGAAACATCGAGAACATTTGTGAGAACATCGAGAACATATGCTTATGCATATAGAAGAAACACGAAATGAAAGCAAAAACAAGTCAGTTAAGCTCAGTCAAAATCATTAAAGATAACTCAAACAAACAAAAAGGCCAGAAAATGTAATTTTGAGTTTCCTAGTAATTCTTCATGCAAAAAAGCCACTCTAAGAAAGGTAATTTGGGGATGGTAGGTCTGGAGTAGGTATGGGTCACCTGAGGTAGGTCACCTATACATGAAGCTTTTCAGACACTCCATGTGTTATGTGCTACTCATTGGAATCTTCTCAAATTTATAAGAGTTAGAAACTTCATCCAAACATTTTGTATGAAAACCTTTATTTCCCTACAATAAAATTTTCCTAGACAAACCCAACTGAGAAATAAAACATGTTAGAAAGCAAGAAGTGCTACAGTGTTCTGTCTAATGTTACTTGCAATTTTTAATTGAGAGAATAACTGTTATATTCCTTCACAATTGTAATCTAACTGCACAAAGTTTTTTAAATATCGGGGTTTTCAATTATGGTTATAATTTTAGACTGCCATCCACTCATGATCACTCATGACAAGTAAATATGACAAGTTTCTAGGACTTGATACATAACTAATTCTTCTGTGAATAACACTGACAATCAAAGTAGGAAAAGTTATTCTCATATTAGAAAAATCTTGTGTAATTCAAAGAAAGGTATGATGCTGTAAAGTTTCTTATCAATATTAAGTCTGTTAGTGTGCTTTAAAAAAAAAACGAACTTTGAAACAACAGAGTTTTACAGAATTAACTGAATAAACAATTCAGGTACTGTCATGGTAAAAATGATCTCAAGATTCTCTCAGGAATGCTGTGAAGCCTGCGCATTCTTGCAATGCAATCTTGGAGCCATATGCACTGATATGGACTTAATGAGTGTTAAATGGGCTCTCAGAAACTTTAAGGAACTGTGCCAGCTCAGGAAATTTCAGTGGAACTGCTCAGAAGTTTCATTAAGCTCATGTTTATATACTGTGATGATTCACAGCAGTAATTGGTTTCCAAATCTTTCTCAGCCAATGAGGTTCACATTTACTAAAGAAGATCTAGCATGATTTTTTTTTCCCAGCTTTTCATAATCAATATTTTAAATGGTGTGTGTTAGATGGCAAAGGAATGCAATTATCTTCTGTGTATTTAAAAAATAAAATTATAAAAATAATGGTAATTAAAATACAATACATTATAAAATTATTTGAGATTGTTCAAATTTCAGGAAGCAATTAGAAGGACTTCTTTAGTCCTATGAATTTCATAATAGTTCTTGTATAATACTTTTTCATGTAAGTCTTCTTAAAATCTACAGATTTAATTATGAAAAATGCAAATATGCTTCCATTGAATACCTGGCAGTTCAAGAGAAAAGTTTATTCTACAAAATTTTTTATCCTTTTCAGTAGTTTCCCTTCATCTTCTCTCTTGGGAACATGGACAGTGGATGAACAGACATGCCATTTATGATTCATATGAACTCTAGAAAAAGAAAAAAATTACAAATAATTGCTTATGGTGTAATGAGTGATATAACTTGGTTTGTTTTGTTTGGGTTTTTTTGTTTCAAAAAGATAATTATAAAACAACATTATGTGAATTTAATAAAAATCTTTCATGTTAATTGCATCCATTTCTTCTGAGCATATTCTGAGCTAATAAAATATATCCCTTTAATAAAGGAACGATAAAATTAACCTTGCTCTTTTCTACACAGACATATGTGAATGGATATTTGAAGCAATTAGGAAGAGTTTCATTTAGCTTTAAAAGTAGAAGGAATCAAATATTCACAATTTAGTGAGAAAATATCACATTCCAGAGTGATAAGAGCAGTAGTTAGTGCTGATGACAATGTTTGACATACCTTTATCCTTTTGATCAAAGCCTGTTGTATTACATACAACACAAGGATAGTGTGAGTTTATTTTATCTTGATTGACAGCTTATAAAAGTGACATAGTTTGACAAATAGGAAAACAATATTTTAATTTAAAAAGAGTGTTCACAAATGAAAGCATCCATTCAAAGAAGAGTTCTTTAAACTATAGAAGTGATATTCACATATAACACAACTGTTAGAGGTACCTCTTTAAATGCAGTGTATGAAAAATATGAGTACTTTTTATTTCAGTCCATTTTCTACTAAGGATCTCAAGGCATTTTTGCAATGCCAATGTACAGCTGTCTAATATCTGAAAGTTATGTATATTTGACTGCTATCTCATAAGTGGAGAAACTGACTCACTGAGTATAGTATCAAAGTTGCTGAATGGATTTTGAATTAAAAAAGAATTAAAGTTACGTCAGTAAATGGAAGATTATTTACTAAGGGTTGACTGTGCTAAAATATCTAGGTATACTTATTTGATAAGTTATTCTAAACAGAGGAAATACAATAATTTTAATCTGGATTTCAGTAAAGTATTTGGCATACTTTTGTATAGGAAACTTCACAGTCACACAGGGTAGTGAAGTATTAGTACAGGAATAATAAGGTGAGTTAGTTCTTTGAGGAGAAAGAACAAATTATAATAAAAGGAAGTGCTGATGAAGTAGTTACTGGTCTTCTAGTAGAATTCCTCACATAATAATCTTTGAATGACTCTTGTCTTATGTCCTTACTAATCCCAATTGCACAAAAGCTAGGCACATGCTGATGACAGAAGAGGTATCACTAAAGAGACGTGGGAATTTTACAGGGTAGACATGAGCTAGAGAAAATTAAATTCAAAAATAAAAAATACAAGAAAGAAGCATTTAGAAACTAAAAAAAAAGTCATGTGTTCAGACAGGATAGTGAAGGTAAGAATCCTAGTTATAAGATGCTGTTATAAGATAGAGTACCTGAGTTGGCTGTAAGAGACAAATTATACTATAAAATCCATTTGCAAAATGGAAATGGGAAAACACTGAGCCCACAGACTGCTACAGGGAACTGAAACCTCTCATCCAGGTTCATGAGAAAATAATGCTATCTGGAAAGGATAAAAGACCAACTAGAATGGTTATAGAGATGCAAAGGCTTCTCATTAGGGGAAAAAAAAAAAGCTAAACCATAGAAACGATACAAAGGCTTTGGCTATGTAGCCCAAGAAAACAAAGGCTGAAAAGAGATATGACTTCTCCAGACAAATGCACCAGCAAACATCAGAGAAGAAAAAGAACTACTTAAACTGATGGCCAAAGTTAGCAAAAGATGTTTATAAACTGACTGGGAATAAGTAGACTAAAATAAGAAGGATAGCTACATGGTGAAAAGTCAACTCAGTGAGTGGAAAGTAATGTAACTGATATTTATCAGATTTGGAGATTAAAAAAAATATTTCTATATATTGTATCTCTGCAAGAAAAAATATCTATATGCTGTAACTATAATTAAATTATTTCTTTTATGAAAGCTCTTCACAAACAATCTTCCAAGTTTCTGTACCAATATCTGTAAAGAGAACAATGCAACAGTTCCCCTAAGAGGGAGTTCCCATATGCAGGCAGGTTGGTGAAAAGAAAAGGTAAGAAGGAAAAATGATATAGTTTATCAGACACACAACAGGAATAAGATGCAGTCTTTATTTGTGCATCCCTTAAAATAATGCAGTTTGTAGAATATATAATAAAAGTACTCATCATTTTCAGGCAAAATCCATATAGCAATTAAAAGAATAAATATTTCTTGGATTTTATCTACTAGACATTGATCTGCAGACCAAACATTTACTATGCGCTGCCCTCCTATATAATAGAATAAAGAAATTAGATTAAAAGGTAGTAGCAATGTCTGTAAGCTTTAACAAATTGTGTTATTTTAAGAACTGCTCTTGGTGCTCTAGGTAAAATTTTCTCTCAGATTAATGACTCAGTTAAAGGAGTTAGCTATCCAGTCAATTTTACAATTCAGGCAAAAAAATAGATCCAGCAGACAGGAACATGAAAAGTCATTATCAGCTCAGGCTAAACAGTCAATGAAATAGTGGGTAAGCAAACTTGCCTTACTTCTTGTTATGCAAACAGCAGTCAGTTCAGCAGCTCTGAAAGAGGAATGCTGGAGGTAATGACAAAACAACGAAGTCAATTGTTCACATCAGTACGTAAAGCTTCAAAGTTTACAGATAACATAATCACTACCATTCATAACACAATGTTGACTTCTACCGACATGTTTTTAAACCCTATCTTATAAAATATATAATTTTTAAATAATGTAATCTCACCTTCTTCAAAAGGGCCTTATCTTCTATTAACTTTTTTTCCCCCCCAAGAGTGAAATAACAACACAATCAGCAGACTATTGAAAGGCTTAGCAGAATGCATTATTTGCATTGCAGGAGAGTGATCACTATAAAAAATGTGTGTTAGTTTGTACATTAAAGTCCAGACAAACAGTACATTCTGACTATACATAAAAAATACCAATACCACAAACAGGATGTTCCACTGAATTTGCTGCTCTGTTCCTGGCCAAATAAATCTATTCCTTATCATTCAATTTTACACATACTTTCTATATGAGTCATGGTACTGTATTTTATTAGAATGGCTTGGAACTCTTGTAACTGTTGAAGTTTCTATAGGATCTAAAATATACCTGCTTCCTTGGCTCTTTCATGTGTTAAAGAAAAAACAAAATTCAGATATAAACATATTATCTTAAGAATATTTATGACTTATTGAGTATTCTGAGTCAAACAAAGCTTGGATTCACACATATATGGAGGTGGAACAAGGAATTTAGATGGTACCTGTTTTCTTATGCTCCTCTTATGCTTCTCTTTGTTTCAGAAAAATAGGAGTTATGGCATGTACTCTAAGCAATGATTTGAATTTTACAGTGGCCATTTGGAAGCTTCCTGACATGACAGTTATGAACTTGAGCATAAGGCCTGTTATTTGTAATGCAGTTTAGCATTCTCTGCCTTTTGACCAGACACACTCATGTTTGTTTACAACAAAGGCAGGTTAGAGAACTCAAGCTCTGCATGTAATACGTGCTCCAATGTACACTATCATACCAGTTTTCACTTCCCTTATAGCAGCTTCTGAAAACATTTTATGAATGAATTTGAATAAAATACTGTGGCAATGCCCATCTTCCTTGTTCATTATAGTTTGGACTTAATCACATAACAATCAGACTTCAAAACTGATCTTGCAAATACATTGCCTTCTACTTGGCAAACAACATTTTAAGCTTCACAGTAGACTAGATATGTATTTCAGACATTACTGGATTTAGGTTTATGTTGTGTTATAGGACAGCAATACAGTGCAAAAAGCTATAGCAAAAAAATCTATAACAATATTACTTAATGTTATTTCCTTTTCCAATGCTATTTTAATTCCGTAAGTAAGTAACCTTTTTTTTTATTCTGACTTTCAGGCACAATTTTTATTTCCCTTGGGCTAAATAGAACACAAACCCATGCATATACTCATAAGAAATAGGAGTGGAGGAAGCATGGAAGGAAAATCAGACATGGAATGCAGAATGGACTTGAATCTGAGTTAAAATGATATTGTGATAAACCAAAAGATTTGATGAGGTAATGCACTCACTCCATGGTGCTGAATGATTATACTAGTCCATGTGGAAAGCTTACTTATCAAGATCATTTAATGTAAATATATGAACCAATAGCTGTTTATCACTTCAATAGATATTCTCCTCAATTTGTTCAGATTCAGGCATTTGTACTACAAGCTGTGCTAAGAGAGGTTTTATAAATGATGTAATATAAGAATGTGAATCAAAAAACTGAGATCACTTGTTTATTGATTTGACTTTTCATCTCAAATTATGTAGTTGATGGATGATGTTAGGTGTAAAAATAATGAAAACATAGGACTAGACTATCTCCACCTTTTTGGTAATGGTTTATCAAGATGTATGGGATGAATTTGTACTTGTCTGGGGTCATATTTTCTTCATTTGTTTCCAGTGTTTGCAAATACCCTAGCTATTTCAATATTCATGAGTCTTGAAAGATAAGGCTACAATGCAAACCTATTATTTTATTATTTATGAGCACTGTCAATTAGTTTTCTTCTTAGTACTTTAGGATCTGTATTTGTAGACTTGGTATCCGATCTGTTCAGAGCTTGGCCTGGGTTTTTACAGACGGCTGTTTCAATGTTATTGCCTGTATATATTCATCCCGAATGCTCCATTTGTTTGTCTCTGCCTAAGGCCTGAGCTAAGGTGTTCTCAGGGGCTGTAACCTTTCAGAGGGAAGACCCTTTATTCTCCTCAACCTTTCTCTTTCCTCAAACTTGATTCTGTGTTTTCTCATACTGCCTTCTCATGACTGTCATAGAAGTGCTACGAAATCTTTTATGCTTAAGTAGAACTGTGCTTACAGATAGAGTGACAATTGGGAGATACTTATTTTTTGTCCTTTATGGTTTATTATGGTACTATAATAAATGAAGATAAGTTTAAATGGCAAGGAAGCTTGCAGACATGTCGGCCAATCTTCTTTTGATGCAGCCCAGGATAGATTTGGCCTTCTGGGTTGTGAATACACATTGTTGGCTCGTGTCCAGCATTTTGTCCACCAGCACCCCCACATCTTTCTTTACAGGGCTTCTTACAGTAAGTTCCTCTCTCAGTATGTACTACTTAAGTCTGAGATTGCCCCAAAGCAGGTGCAGCACTGTGCACTTAGACTTGATGAACTTCATGAGGTTCTCATGGGCCCACTTCTCAAGTTTGCCCAGGTAACTCTGCATTGCACCCCACCCTTCTGTTGTGTCAACTGCACCGCTCAGGCTCATGTCATCTGCAAACTTGTTGAGGGTGCTCTTGATCCCACTGTCTGTCATTGATAAAGATATTGAAGAGCACGGCTCCCAAGACAGACCCTAACCCTAACCATAACCCCAACCTGGAGGTTCAAGGACTTGAGAGACATGGGAAGCCTGACTGCCAGAGCTCTTGCACTCTAACAAAAGTGAACTTTAGGAGGCCAGCTCTGCTGAGCCCCACTGTCCTTAAGAATAGTTTCTCATTCACCAATTCTTTAAACATGGAATTTTGCTATTCTAAATTTCAGGGACCTGAATTTGCTCTTTGCCAGGCCCATGTTCCTCAAGATAATACTAGAGTATCTTCCTACATACACAAAATTTTGTCTTCACAACTGTCTAGAAAAACAAATACATACTTAGAAGCCACGAGTACCACATAACAATATGTACCTTTCCCTTAGGATTTCATAGTCATTAAGTGACTCCTTCCTATTTTGGTTTTCTTAATTGTAAAACAGGAATATTAATACTCTTTTACCTCAAGGATAATTTGTATCAGTTATCTATGGAATGAAAATATGGGTGAATCTTTATTTTCTCGCTAATTTATTGTGTTTCATTTGTGAGATGCATGTATGACTTAGTATAAATTCTTGGTTGGAGAGGAATGAAGAAGCTGTAATAAATTGAAAAGTACATATTAAGTCTGCAAAATGTAGAAAATACCTTCACAATAGTTGTCTAAATAAAGAATTAAAGTGATAGATTTTTTTAATTGTATAAACTATAAGGTAGTGAAATAGTGTGGTCTGTCTGAACAGAGGTCTTTAAAGACAAAAACAGGTGCACTGCTGGCCAGGTGAAAATACATAATTTAAACATAAGCCTCCTAATTATAGACGGAAAACAGATAAACAGAAATTAAACTAATGGGAAGGGAACATTGTGAACAGCAGCCAAAAAGGAAATAGATTAGATACATATTACTGAACATCCCTAAAAATACCCCAGTACATTACAGATATGCAGCATAGAGTGGTAAGCAAAATTGACACCAAAGAGTTGTGAAGAATTCTCCTAATTTATGTGGTTTTTTTTTTTTCTGTGACACTGGCTTTCTCAATTATTATTGTATTCAGTTTCATAGAATACTTTTGAGTGCAGTGTTGCACTTCATATTCCAAGAATAATTTGTTAAATCTTTTTGTCCTTAAAACGTCTTCTCAGAATATCCTTACTTAACTACTAAAATTTTATTTACATTTTTCCTTTGGAATGCAATTTTGTAATTTTATTTTTTTTAAAAACCAACTGTTTTGCCTTTGAAAATTAGGAATTTGTGAAACACATAATATTGGACATAGCTATGACTGAAGAAAAAAATATGTTTATGAAAGATCATAATATAATGTCAAACCAAGAAGATTTAGAAATCTTTTCTATAGCCTTGTGCATCACTGTGTCCCAGACAACAGTTGTATTAGGGAGTTTTTTGAACTGGCTGGAAAAGGATCCTCATAGCATAGTACTAGGTCACAATACAATGACATGACTCTCCAGAATGACAAGATACCCGAGAAACTCTATAGAGAGGTCAAAATATTCTCAACATTGTCTGCCTAAAATCTGAATATCTTCTTACTATTTTATCAAGTCTACAGTGGTAGTTAAAATCCTGATAAGCTGCTTTTAGAGATTTGCATTTATGTTCCTGTTCCAGCTCTGATTTGATCTTAAGTGACTTAAGATGAAATTTTTGAATATATGCAGTTAAACTTACAATTAGGAGGTGAGGTTCTGTTTGCACCTTAAAGGTGCAAATCTTTCCACTGTATGTAAAATTTACAACTGAGGAATTGAGTCTTGAAGAATCTGGCTGTTGGCCCTGAATGCATCAGGTCTAGGTGCAACAAAACCGTGCTCATGAAATCCTCTATTCGAGATAATAAGTCCTGTTCCCTTAGAATATTTGCTCAGGCACAATATAAACATGATTTCACACAAAACTCCCTATGTCTTTTTTTTTTTTCCCAGAACTGGAAAGAGGACACTGCCCAGTTCCTGTGAAATTATCTTTTTGTCTTCAAGTAGTTTAGAATGTCTGCACTGTCATATCTGAATTTGATCTGCTTCTGTGACTGAAGCAGACATACTCCAAATATTTCAAAATGTAGAGATTAACCTCCTGCTACTCAAATCTCCCATTTCTGAAGGAAGTTAAATAACACCTTACAGAAATGCCCAAAATGCTCTCAGACGCTGTTAATGAGAGACAGGTAAATAGCTAATAGAGATGTCCCATTTACAGTGTGCTATAAGAAATTTAAAAATTTAGCCAATATAATTAATCTATACCTCATATTCCACAACCAGGCTGAAATGTCTTTTAGAACAACAGAAGTTGTCTTAGACAAACTTGACAACAGGCTGGAGAGCAGCCAGGTAGAAAAGGACCTGGGAATTTGGATTGACAGGAAGCTGAACATGAGCCAGCAGTGTGCCCAGGTAGCCAAGAAGGCCAATGGCATCCTGGCCTGTATCAGGAACAGTGTGGCCAGCAGGACCAGGGAAGTGATTCTTGCCCTGTACTCAGTGCTGGTGAGGTCACACCTGGAGTGCTGTGTCCAGTTCTGGGCCCCTCAGCTCAGGAAGGATATTGAGGTGCTGGAGCAGGTCCAGAGAAGGGCAACGAGGCTGGTGAAGGGACTCAAGCACAAGTCCTATGAGGAGAGGTTGAGGGAGATGGGGTTGTTTAGTCTGGAAAAGAGAAGGCTCAGGAGAGACCTCATCACTCTCTACAACTCCCTGAAAGGAGGTTGTAGCCAGGTGGGCATCTATCTCTTCTCTCAAACAACTAGCAGTAGGAGAAGAGGGCACGGTCTTAAGCTCTGCCAGGGGAGGTTTAGGTTAGATATTAGGAAGAAATTCTTTACAGAGAGGGTAATCAGGCATTGGAATGGGCTGCCCAGGGGAGTGGTGGATTCTCTGTCCCTGGAGGTTTTTAAGATGAGACTGGATGTGGCACTTAGTGCCATGGTCTAGTAACTGCAGTGGTAGTGGATCAAGGGTTGGACTTGATGATCTCAGAGGTCTTTTCCAACCTGGCTCATTCTGGGGTTCTATGATTCTATGATTCCATTTTGTTCCACTTGAATATGTTTGTGAATTTTTTCCACTAATTTTTCTCAGCTGCTTGGTTATGGACCATAGCAGTAGATATAGCAGAATTTAACCTCTTTGTTAAGAGTAGATAGTAGAAAAACTATCAAACATACACCTCCACGTCACCAACTCCCCCTCACACACACACATATATCTGCAGCCTGCCAGCTATTAGTGCTAATATTTACCACTATGACTACCAGCCCCAGGAGATATGTGAAGCCAAATGTAAGCAGAGGCTGGTGATATGTCCATTTAAAAGTGCAAACAAGCTAGAAGAAAGTCTGCACTTCAAAGGAGTTTGCCATTGTGAAGTCACCAGCAGGGCTCCTAACAAAGCAAGTTTTATAAATGAGGGCCCAGTAAGCTAATACACTTTTTAAATACAAGTCTTTTGTGCCAAATGATAAAGTACAATCATTATCAATCTGGTGAAATGAATGAACTTTCAACAAGAACTGACGGTGCACACTGTGTATGCACTTTGTCAGTCCTGCACATGGCACAAAAGGGAGTTATCTGGAACAAATCCCTTCTGTAAGGGAGGAATAAGAATCAGTAAATATATATAAAGCAGTTATCTCACAGGGTGATAACATTTATGATGTGTCAATTGTATTATGTGTAATATACAGGACAAATGAGCTTCATACGTGTAAGTGATTATTGTCTACACATGCACTAGCAGTCAGGGCAGTTTAAGAAAGCTTCATGCTGAGACTTCTTTCATCTTCTACCTGTACATGAGATGGCTTTTATTGTTATTCTGATTAAATGTCTACTTTCTTTTTCCCTCTGGGTGCAAGGCTTCGATCATTGCATGAATCACTTGCTTCTAACAAGCTTTAGTGTTTTGTGATAAGAAGAAAATTGTCTCAGTTCACAGAAGAATGTCAAACCTGAGTTAGCTTTGGTGTCACAGGTTTATTTGTAGACAACAAAAGACAAAGAAGACAGAATTAAAACCATTACAGAATCACATCAAGCATTTTGATATAGGAAAATCAGCATAACAACAGCCCCATTTGGTATATTTAACAAAAAAGTTTGTAGAAATTCACCTACCACTGTAAGAGCTTTTGGGTAGATGCAAGAATTCTGCTATTGATAAACAACTCATGCCTATGGGTCACCAACTTAAAAACACAAAGACAAAAACAAAAACAAAAACAAAAAAACCCCAAAAAACGGAACCCAAAAAAAACCAGAAGACAAAATGTCAACAGCTATAACTCATATTGTCACATTTTCTTAGACCCTCCACTCAAAAGTAAATTGTTAGTATACCCTATTCCTACTCTACTATGTTATAAATCAGAGGTAGATGCAAGTTATCTTAGATTGTGTACTGAAGTTTATTTACTGAACTTTCCCATATTTCATTTCTTTATATTCAAAGACAACAAAAATCTTATAGCCTACTGTATCTGTGGATTGAATTCTACAAATGTGTAGAAATCTCTGTGACTTCCTTCAATCAGATAAAATCAGTTACTAATGTAAATATGACTACATAAGTGAGAATCAGTATATGATGCAACAGATAATTTTTCTGTTTATTTGGGACTGTATACCATTGTGTAACTAACACAGTTAAAACACCATTTCCTGATAAAAGAAGGATGTTGATATTATACATATCTTTAAAAATTACATGGTTTCTGTTCTATTCAGGAACTTTAGATGAAGAGAAATTGTAGAATCACAGAGATGAAATCCAGGGAGATAAATGATTTGATATATATTATAACTAGGTGACACTGTGATAAGAACCTTAGAAATATGATAGATAGACTTTGCAATACACTGTTTTGCTGATAATCTTTCTGCATACATACTCATTCTTTCCTCTTCAGAACAATGTTCAGCTGCTGATCTCTTTATACTTGTACTTGTTCTTTGCCCTTTTGGTCTCATTCACAGCCACATGAATCACTCCCCTTTCAGTTCACATAGCATTCTGTGATCATTGCTGCTGGTTCAGCTAGCACACAAATCACGGGCAATAAATATGTAAATTGTTCATTTTCACATAAACACAAAGCCTTCAATAGAATTTTCATGAACAAAGAGAGTTGCTGGAAGTTGGGGGCCTTCTAAGAAATGAAGCATCACTGGGATAAGATTATCCTTGTTATTGATAAAATCTATATAAATCAATAAATACTTTGCAAATGCTAGTATCCAAAAATATTGGAGGATTAATGAAAAAATATAATCTTGTTTTGTCTCGGAAAAGACACGATATTTTGTACAGGGTTGATTGAATATAATTATTTGGCTACTGGAGCAAAGATGTCAGCAAGCCAAGCTAGGAAAAAAAGACATTCATATTTTAATATTCATACAGTAACTTTTGTTGAAAGTAATAAGTACAGTTGTAGGCATTAAAATCTTAGCCTCAGAGAACAAAGATAGGAACTTAATTGCTAATTTGGGAGGTACTGCACTAAAACAGCCTAAATATGAAAATTGTCCATAACAAAATTATACATGAACTCTTTACTTGGTAATTCCTCTGTTGTCTTAACACCTTCATTTTTCCTCCTCATCTGTCCTATTTGAGGGCAACCGTTTAACCATTATGAGTAAATTTGTCCTAAATTTACCAAAATAATTGATTTTGCTGTTGATATGGAATATGCCAGTGATCATTCAGATATTTACAGAATTAAAGATATATTTGCTTCAAAACACTGTGTAAAAAAACCCAACAAAACCCCAAAATACCGAGCACCCAGCCCCACTCCCCAAAAAAATCTTGTCAAAAAATCAGAGATCTGTTCAATCATAGAGTACTAGTATACAGCTCATTTTTTTCAATGTAGAGTTGACCCTTAAAATCTATACAATTTTCTAATGCATTTTACAGCATGGCCATTTTATAGTTTAGGGTTGCCATATAAATTTTAATTTTCACTTTTACAGTCACAATGCCCAATTTCAAGTAGTTTCAGTTTGTATACTTTCTACCCCCTTTTCTTTAAAATATCTTCATTCTAAGATCTGTGAACATGTATCTTGAAGTATTAAATAATTGCCAGATGCTCAGCACTTCCAGAGCCTTTCTTGCTTGCTCTGTCTAATTTTACCTGCCACGACCCTGACCCTCCCAGCCTGACTCAGTGTTATGTTAAACACTTTTGCTGCTGCTGAGCTGCCTTTCTTGTCTTACACTCTGCATGCAACACTGATTGCTACCATGCAGACCTATTTTTGCTGTACAGCCCTGTTCATGCTTCAGTGATTTCACCTTTACAGCTTTTACTAATAAATTACTGTGCAACTGTAATAATACAGTAGTAAAGCAACTGTTTTCTATCTCAATGCATACAGTTTCTGCCTGTCTCTCCTCTTCTGTGATAGTTTGACATAATATTTGAAAAATATCAATATTCTTTGACATGTGCATGCCAGCATATTGAGTTCATTGCAGCAATTAGGAATGGTCACTGCAATTCATAAGTTAATGTCAGATCTTTGATACTGGTTAGACATATTTTAAAGAAATCCTTTGCACAGGAAAAGTATGTCAATAAGCTTGCAAAGTGTTTCTTTCTGATTCCTTTCAGTTAGCACAAAGTTCGTTCTCTGAAGAATGAAAATTTGTATTTAGGACTGGTAAGTATATGGTTGTTGATACCATCAATATCCTTATTTCTGCTGTTTATTTTTTAATAGGAAATTTTTCTAGAGTCTGGCAGTTTGGAGACTGACTTTAGTATTATTTGAAAGGATTTGCTGTAATTTACATTTTGATTTAAATTTGACAGAATGTCTCCTTTTACAGGTCATATTCTAATTTCTTCATCATTTTGCTTCCCTGTGATCTCATTTTCCTCTCTTACCTAAATAAAATCTTTGGGATTCTCGTTATATATGGAAACAAGGCAGTTAGAGACAGGATAAAAAGACACAGTCTTAAGCTGCACCAAGTGAGGTTTCGGTTGGACATCAGGAAGAATTTCTTCACCGAAAAGGTGACTAAGTATTGAAATGCGCTGCCCAAATAGGTGGCAGAATCACCATCCCTGGAGATGTTTAAGGAAAGATGGACGAGGAACTCAGTGCCATGGTCTAGATGGCACAGTGATGCTCAGTTATAGGTTCACACTGGATGATCTCAGATGTCTTTTCCAAAATAATTGATTCTGTGATTCAGTGAAAATGTCACACATGATTGTTTTATAAAACAGCTAAGTTTATTTTCTGTTGTGTTACATTTTTAGTCTATCAACTAGGTTATTAGACTATCTAATATCTACCAAATCCTTCTCAGTGTGTGATTGTTCAGCATATATTCCCTCACTGTCTTTTGGTTCTAGCTCTTAACCTGTGCCATGACTCTGGAATGGCTCAATTCTGTCACTAGCTAGAGGTTAGGTGAAGTCTCAAATCTGACTTGGTGTCCTCACAGGCACAGAGTTCAGGTCCAAACTTGCACAAAACTAATAAAGTCAACATGGGAGCAATTAATTCCAGATTTTGTAATCAGACTGCAGATGTTTTCTCCAAAAAAAACAAACACAGGCCATGATTTCATTTAATATAAACCTACAGAAAGTTTTAATGCCTAGTTATTAGCATAACTTTAAATCATCAGGTTAACATAATACAGACATGTAAATAATTCTTTAATTGTTTTCTGAGTTTTGGGTTTGTCCTAGTCAGAACAGCTGGGACCAGCTCATCATTGTGTGGGTGTAACCCAAAACTGTGTATTCTATACCCTTCCATGTCATTTCCAAGAAACTGTTATCAATAGACCATTTACATGATCTGCTCAGAGCAGCCTGACTCCTCAGGCTATAAACTGGGTGTTAAGAGGGTGTGAGATAGGAGGATGCTCCTGTCCCCATACCCATTGCGGAACTCCCTGCCCTGAGGGAGGTACTGAGCATTCCTGCCTGAACTGGAGGATATATAATCTTGGGGTCTTGGGACTTCTGGTACCACTCGTGGGATCTAGAGAACTATAACCACCACTCTCAACCAGATTGAGACCACCATTCTCAACCGAACTGCAACAGCACTCTCCCCAAAAGATTTTCCCTCTCCTTTTACCTTGGACTCAGGGGGACCATGTGGAGCTCAGCATGGGGAGGGGGGTCCAACAAACACTGGTCTGTTCATGTCCCAGGGTGCTGGGTAATACATTTGGGTTTTGTGGGTTAAAACCAATTATTTGTCTGTATAATTGTATTTATTGTATTATATTTATTAAATTGTTATTCTGACTTATAATCTCCCTTTTGAGTTGGGTTCATTTCCCCTGCCGGTTTACCTTTAAACCAGCAGAGGGGTTTAACTTGAAACAATGTACAAACGTAAAAAATATCATCATGTACAAATTCCAGATTTTCTCTACTACTTTCAGTACTAAAATCTTATATGAAAATTGAGAATTTCTATTGGTTCTTGACAACTGCAGCTCTCAAAAAGTACCACAGAACACAAAGGTCACAGCAAAAGGAATGAAGAGATGCCAATAATGCATTCTTAATAAGTGTCTCATAACCATTCTTCCAAACATAAGTGGTTGCAGGTATTGAACATTCATAGGTGGCCCTACGGCAGAAAGCTGAAAATACAATTCTGGCTTTCATACTGGCAACAGTAAACATAAGTTGTTGGTGCCTCACTGGTGATGTGGAAAGCTGGGTTGTCTGATAAGAATATGGACCAGAGGATATCAGTTCTGGTATGTGGTAGGAGGCAAATAATACTGTCTCAGTTTGAAGAGACTGGAATGTTTGTTAAAGAGGATGAGTTATGAGACAGACTAAACTCCTCTCTCTCAGCAATTGTAAATTCAAAAATTAAGGGGCTTTAATCTAGGAAGTGTGGAAGAAAAGAAGAAATAACAACCCTTTATTAAAAGATATATGTATATTGGCAAGAACAGTAACAGAACAGAAAAACAGCTAAACCATAGTCCCATACCCAGAAGTTCCCTTCAAACAAAAGAAAAAGTCTGGATACTTCTCTGTCCTTTAGTGCAGTTCTAATCACGGTTGGCAGGGGCGTTGTTGGGTCACTGGAGGTGCAGAGCCTGCAGTTCTCTGTGCTGACCTGCAGGCGGGGGCTGTTGGGCTCTGGCGGTCACCGTGCGGGAAGGGGGTCTGGGGGGTGGTCTCGGGTCGCAGGAGAAGCCGAAAAGAAGATGGGGGACCCTTCCCCCAATGGAAGGAAGGGGAAAGGAGAGCAGTTCACCCCCAACAGGACTCACCCCCAACTGTTCTCAGTTGATGGCATCCCAAAAGCTCCTCCTTTTCTCCCAGCGAGCACAGAGACTCTCCGAGGAAAACACAGCAGGTCCGGGCTGGAGACAAAAGACAGCTCGCAGGCAAGTTGAGGCCAACAGTCAGGGTTGACCAGGACGGGAAGCCAGAAAGCCCAGCTACCAGGCCTTCTCTCCAAATGCCCCGAACACAAACCCTGCCTCAGTCCCCGAAAGAGAACCCAGCAGTCTGACTCTCTCCCCTCCAAGCAGAGCCAGCCCCCCTCCCAAAAACTCCTCCCCTCTCCCCCCAGCCTCTGATGGGCCATCAGCAAGGAATGTAGCCTGGCTAGCTAGTTCTTTTGTAAGGCTAATTAACTCCCTTCCCCCCCTTTCCGTTCAAACTCCGTCTTTTCTACAGTGGGGGGGGCAGGGGAAAGAAAAATTCTCCTGAATTTCTAACCTATAACAAATACTAAGGAGAGTCTTTGTTTAGCCTGTTCAGCACAACCAGCTCTTGGCTAGTAAGCCATCAAGAGAGCTGGCTCCAGCTATACTTACCTTCTATTAACTGAGATGCCCTCCAATTTCACTTTACTGACAGATAATTTTCTGTTTGATTGGTGACCCTGAACACATTCTTTTAGTTTCACACCTCTTTTTGTTACATCTGGATGCATTAGCATTTTAGCAGCTCGCTGCAACACCTAAATCCATGTATTATGGTGCTGAGAGAAATGACTGTCCTCTACTGGTGAAGATTAATCCTGAAGAGATTTTGGTTTCATTCCCAGTTTGTCTGGAGGCAGTGTATACAGAAAGAAAAAAGTCTCTTATTACTCAGTTTTTTAAGAGGTGCTGAGAACCTGTCACTTTCATTGAAAGGCCATCATTAATCTTTATTTGCCTTTATGGGAAGAAGACTTCTGAATTTAGGCAGTCATGCTGGCTTGAAGACCTATCTCGACAGTCTCAACACCTACTGAAAAAGGAGATCATGTGTAAGACTCATGGAGGATGAAGATCAGAGTCACATTTCTGAATATTTAGGGAAGAAGTGTTTTGAAAGTAACCATGAATTTAGCAAGCCTAAGTCATGTCTGGCTGAACTGATTGCTTTCTATGATAATTGGCTAAATTTTGGGACAAGGAGAGACTAGAAGATACAACCTAGGTTTACCTCAACCAGGTTTTTACACTTTAGTTTATTTTACGCAAGTTAGAGTGGCACTTCCATGTGAATGGAAGATCATCAGCTAGACAAAATCCTAACTGGATGACTGCTCTCAGCAAGTCATCATAAATGGATTATATGCTGCCTAAAGCCTGGTACAACATAGTGGCCTATACCATGACATGTCTTGTTTAACATCTTCCTCAATGGCCAGAGGGACAAGAAGGAACACGTGCTTCTCAGTCTGGCTGGTGACAACAAACTGGAGAAACTGGTCACTGGAGAGCAGGGCTGCCACCCGGAGGAAATGGGTCATGCTGGTGGAACAGGCCTTGTGCAGTTCAGCACAGAGAAGCGCCAAGCCCTGTCCCCAGGCTACCCAGGCAGCATTGCAGGCTAGACATAACCTGCCCGGGTAGAAGCTCTGCAGAAAAGGACCTGGGACCCTGGAGGACAGTGAGTTACACAGGAGTCACCCTTCACCTGACAGGAGCCACCCTGGGGCTCACAGAAGCCACTCTTGGACTGGCAGCATTTGGTACTGCAGGAGCAGGAGCTACGGAAACTATCATTTTATCTCTGATTAGTAGGAGTTTGTTTGTATTGGAAAAATAACAGTAATTTACTTGCACTTACTTAAATGTATATTTATCTTGTCTGTGACTCCTTGTCTCAACTGAGAGGAGCAAAAAGCATTTTTTCCAGTTTTAAGCAGGGAAACAAAATAGTCCTGTTTTCCACAACTACATATTTGTGAAAGACAGTGAAAGCCTCTCTTCCTTCCTGTGGCTTTGGAAAGGAGAATATCTAAACATCAAACTGAGACCAGACTCAGAATGTTGGTGAGGTTCCTCAGCTGGGATGAAGCACCAGCGTCAATTAAAGTTGGAAGGAGGAGAGCCTGCATGCTGGAATTGTAGTACATTTGGATAAAAGGGGAAAAAAAGTGATGCAGGTGAGATGACAGATAACAAGACCAATCTCGGTGGTATTTAAAAGCATGTGAATGGCTTCCGACAGAGGGGAAAAAGTAGAAGGTTCCTCTTTCCATTCCCCATGTTTTGGTTTTGCCCTCTCTGAGACTGACCATTAGTAATGGCATTTCGAGCAATTTATTAGTGTTTATTAAAGAAGGGGTTCCCTTAGTAGCTACAATGCTATTTTTTAACTTTGTAATCCTGTGTAGTTGGTGTCTGTATTGTTGGCTCAGAATGTCTGTAAATCTAATTTGTGAGCTTTAATGCTATAACAAGCTACATAGTCCAAGAACAAAGACTGAATACAATTTGGAAAAAAGCATGAATACTTAAATGTAGATTTCAAAGACAGGCCAAGCCTAGCTTTGAAAAATACCCAAAACTTTTTGGAGTGAACGAAATTCCTTTCCTTGCAAGTCTGTAAACACTGAGGACTAATAGCAAGGTACTTCTTTGCCTTGTTTCTAGCTTATTGTCATATATTAGCATTCAGTGAAGTCAGGAGCAAGCTCTATGCAGAGCATGTCTTGAACCATATTGATCTACCTTTCCTGATTAATGAGTATCTACATATAACTGAAGAAATGGAGATACTTAATTTTGGGAACCATCTAATTTTAGTTTGCTTCTTGGTATATAAATTTTCAAGGGATTTCATGGATATTCTTTATAAAATACGATTGCTTAGTAAAAGATATTCTCTCTGGGGTCTTTGTCAGGATTAGAACAGAGACGTGAGTGTTGCCAGAATGTAATTTAGGTGTCTGGACATTGGCGAACATGCTGTCAAGGCACAGCTAGTCCACAGTCTGGAAAGCATGGAGGTAATGCAATACTTTTCATAGTAGCTGGATTTTGCTTCCAGAGTAACAAGTTTAAATTAACCCGTACATTTTCATATTTAATGGAGATTTACTATTTTAGGTGCTACTATTCTGGAAATAGAAGATAATGAAAATCAAATTGAGTGCAACTTTCTTGTTTCAGTAATTACATCTTGAAATTAACAGATGTACAGAAAAACTTCCAAGTCTGACTAAGGGACAAACTCTACCTGGAATACACCAGAAAAAATAAAGGAGAAATTTAAAGATATGAAATTTCTAAATATATGAAGTTTCCAAACCAACTTCAATACAGAAAAATGTAAGTCTGCGTACCTTGATCTTGACAAGGAAGGCTGTATTTGCCTCTGCTCTGCTAAAAGTCAGCTAAAGCAATTTTGATTAACAAAGGCTGTGAAGTGTCACAGACTTAATGGCATCCTGAGAGTCAGGGCATATCAGTTAGATTTAAATCCTCTGTGGAAAGTAGTTCATAAATAAAATCTCGAGATCTCCTGACAAAACATTTTCTAAGAAATGTAAAATTATAGGTGTATGCTTGACAGCAAAATTTATACTAGAAGCAGTAAAAAGAACTTTATTAACATAAACAAGTGGAGTATCCTAATCCCTTTCAGAACTCCTAAGTTTCTCTATAAGATGAACCTTGGAAAAGACAGTTATCTTGCATATAATTTAGTCTTGGGAGAGACCCTTGACATCATCTTTTTGAACAATACTTTCTCTCAAAAGGCAGTAGAAGGGTTTATTCAACTTCTTGCGTAATGCAGTCATTGTGAAGACTGGATTTCATTGTAGTTTTGTATGAAAAAGACAATGGAAATATGTATGGAAAGAGTTAATTTTTTAGGCTAACACAGTTTTTCAATTATTTATCACATTTCATGAAATTTGAAGGACATTAAATGAAGGTAGCAGTACTGGCTCCTGTGTCAGGTTACTGTCTAACACCCAAATAACAGAAAAAGACCACTTCTTCATGTCTTTGCCACCACACATTGTATGCCTGGTGAAAACTGTCAATAATTGCTGGGGTTTTTTTACCTTCCTGAATGCTCATAGGCTGCTTCAAACAGTCCTAGTAGTACAGAATCAATACCTTAGCGCCAGCGGCCACAGCAAAACTGTTATCATTATTGTGTTTACCGTCGATCGGGTTACACTCTTTCCTCCCAAAGCCACTAAAAGTTCCATTAAGCACACACAGTGTCTCCTTGGCAAGTTCTTTCTGCCTTCTACAGGTACCAGACATGTTTCATTTTTTTTCCCTCCCAGAAGGATGTTATGGCTAAGAAATATATTGAGATAAAAACAGGTAACAAGAAAAAAATATTGCCCAGTTCTTAAATAAATTGCATCAGGACACTGATTCAAAACATTAGATTATTGAATTGGCACCCTGACCTGCTGGAACTAGATAAAAATAAGCCAGTAGGAGAAATGGACCATGAAAAACTTTGGGCTTATTATGGAGGTAAATAATATATCCTTTCCAGGATTTTCTTCTCTTAGACAAAGCAGACATGCAAGCTTGTGTTCAGTGCTGAAGACATAACCATTCAAAGGTATGATTTTATATAGACACATTTAATCTACCCTTTAATTAATCAACTGCATGTGTCATTTTTCACTTTAACCCATTCACCATTTCTGGCTTTGTTGTGTCATTAAATATGACATTTCCATATTTGGAAAACAATGTCAAGCTGCAACACCCTACTGCATTGTACTGTCTCTACTAAACAGAAATCATGATTGACAGCTTGAGTCTCAGAAGGAATAATTTTCAGTAAATAGGAAATACATAACATTCATTAGTGGCTTAAAAATATTTGGAAAAAAGTGAAATGAAACAATTTTCTCTATTTTCTTTCTGTTCATGCATCATTAATCCTCTGTCTCTACTACTTAGCATACACCTTTTTAATTTTTTAAATTATTTTTACCTTTGTATGTCCCTGTATGCTCACCACAGACTAAATGAGAAACAACTAAATTACCGCAGTTTCGCTCGAGTAAAAAAGTTGTGTCACTTACTATAGGGACTTGGACTAATCATATGTTTTTTCTTACAAATCTATTTATATTGCTACTTTTGAGTGTAGAGAGTCATTGGGAAGGCAAAGAGCATGATAATTCAGAAAAGAAGAAAGTTTACTACAGTCACTGCTCCTGTTTCACAGCCATTACTACTCTTCCTGGAGGACTTTTATTCGTGGCACATTTGGGGTCTTTCTATTATTATTTTTTAATAATGAGGAGGAAAGAAAACTGACATAAATACCAGTGACAATAATTTTCAAATAGTTGATCAAGATTTTAGTCCAGATTTTTCAGAGTCAAATAACTTCATTTAGGCAAATAAATCTCTGGTCAAGCTAAGGAATAGGGTGTTCTTCAGAGTTTTGCACCATTAAATGTGAGAGTTAGTCTTCCTTTGATAATAATGAAAGACTAATATCAGGAACCAAGTTCTCTACTGATAAAAAAGCCCCACATAAGAGAAGAAATATGCCAATGTAGAACTTTCTTTGTCCTATAGTAGAATTTGAATATAACTGTTTCAGATTGTCGAGTCTCTTAAGAAGAGATAGCTAGGATATGGCAGTTCATCAGAATTATAATGGAAAGTTTTTTCTACTATTTTAACATCCTGATTTTTGAAAAGAACTGTCTTATATATAAAGCAGTTATAAACAGTTGAATTTAAAAAAATGTCAATAACTTCTGTTAACATTTGGAAAAGACTAAACATTTTAAAATTATATCTTAAATTTTCAAAGAAAAAGCTATTTTATATAATAAATATATAAATAAATAATTATATTTTTATATAATAACATATACTGCTTAGAAAATGGAATTCAATATCAAAGAAGATTTTTTTTCCTTTCATTTTTACATCAGAAAACCATCAAGATCACTTCTTTCACAGAGAAGTTTCTGTTTCGATGAATTGATGAGTTTTTTAAAAATATTTTTCCCTGAAAAATTCCTCATCAGCTCTATAGCTGACACTGCCACTGATGATTAAATTCGATCACTTAGGCAAAATTTCGCACTGGGATCATTTGAGGGGAGCACAAGCTACTCCACCAGGCAATCATGGCTCACAGAATGTAGAGTGATGGGTTTCTTTCTTCCCTCTGCTCTTTGTGTTTTAGGGCTATGCAGAGTTGAAAGGAATATGTATCCCATAACCACATTTGTGTGGACTTCCACATATTACTGAGTTCTACCTGTCACTACCAAGCATGGTGGCACAAGGCTTCTTTGCAGTGTCACTGAGGAAACATAATATTAGCAAGGAATAAAAATTCACAGGCAGCCAAGAGCCTGTACTTAAAGCATTGTTCTTATTTACAGTAATGCTGATTTCATGTCAGGTGTAGCTAAGCTCCACCAGGAGTTCATCTTGAGCATTTATCTATTTTTTTTTTTAATACTCAGTGTGCATCCATGTTTGCATTCCCTGTTTCTAGTCAACACTGTGGGTCATTCAGCAACGCTTCATGAAAACTAAATTGAATCATCCTCATTTATCTGGGTAGATAACTCCCCATAAATATAAAAAGAGAAGAAACTTATATATCTATTGAGATAGAAGGTAGTGAGTATTCAAGATATAAATTTGATCTGAAATTTACTAAGACATTTAGCCAAATTTTACGGGTTTGCAGAGTTGAGTTATTCACCTCCTAAATTTTGGGGAAGCTGCATTGACAGAGGCCAGTCTATGAATATTTCCATATATTATTTGATGAACAATCTTTCTACATGTGTAGAGGAATTTCTATGCTAGTATACACTCAACTATAATAAATATGACATTTATCATAATATCAGAGACTAATTCCAGTGGCTGTAGATATGAAGAAATCTATTCTTTTGAAAGGAGAAATTGCCAGTGCAGTACAAAAGGAGTTCAGGAAGAAAATGTACATCATTGTAAACAGTGCTTTCTGCAAGATTATGTATTGTGTGATCTCCTTCAGACACATGAAAAGACAGGAATAAATGCAACTATTATACTCTACTGAATAACATATCTCTCCTAAAAGTTTTGTATTAATCATCCAGTACTTAGAAATTCTGATAACAATGTTTTACTTTTCCATTATATGTATTTTTATATTAAGTATCATTGAGAAACATTGTTTAGAGAGAAACCTAATGTTATTTCTCTGAATTACACTAAAGCAAAATAGACTGTAGGAGGATACAGTCTGAATCTGAAGTCTTTGTTCAATATGAAACTTTCCCATAGCCCAATCTAGTATTTGTAAAGACTGGCATGCCTCGTACAGGTTATACTCCTGGATTCCAGGCAAAAATATATGTAATTATTTTATAAAGGAAATATTTAAAAGCAATGTAATTGTCACCTCTAACACACTATAACATTACCTAGTGTAGTAGTAGTAGGACATAGTAGTTTAGTAGTAGGACATAGTTTAGGATATTGTAGTCCTAAATTGGTAGAAGCACTATCTACTTCTTTTAAAGATGCTACATAGCTCTGAACACTAAAAAAGCAGTAATTGACCAGTAGGATTAGAAATGCCAATTTGAGCTTTATTATAGATTAGTTAAGAAAAACTTAAGTGAAATTGGGATAGCAAAACAAACTAGCTTTTTGCATTTCACAAAACATCTGTGAAATATACTAATTATTTTCCTTCTGCTGGTACTGAAAAATGAAGTGGAGGTTGAGTTAATCCTCAGTTCTGTAATTACATGCTAGTGTATATATTTTTATTTCAGTTCTTTCAGTGACAAACCAGGGTCATAATAGAAATAAAATCAGACTATTTCTTCTGTTGTGAGGACCAAGATCCATATCACTATCTACAGCTTACTTGTGGTTTTTCTTCTAGAACTACTACTGTTGATAAAATCCAGCTAGTTTTGCAGATGGCAATGTCGAACGACTCTGCAGTCGCTTTGTGTGAATACGTAGGTAGATGGAAATTTTGGAATGTGACATGGTATGGCCTTCCCATTCACAAAGCAATTACCTAGGTCTTTGAGTTAAATAGAAGGGGCAACTAAGAGCTGTGTTTCAGATCTAGAGTTCTTCTAGATTCCCCTAAGCCCCATTTTTTCCATGCTACTGTAGCCACTCAATGTAGACACCAGTACATTTAAGGCTCAATGGAGCCTTAAAGTCAAGATTAGAAACAGCAGCTTTCCATCTTCTGATTAAACATTTGAACTTTATATACCTAATAAAAGAATTTTTATTCTTCAAATATAAACCTAGTGTGGAAAGGTTTCACTGGTTTACCACTGAAATCAGTGGGAAAAATTAAACAGAATTTTTTCTGTGATCAGAGTTAAAGAAGGTCATTGCTGTTGTAGCATCTTGAAATCAAAGATATGAAATATAATTTTAATTTTTACTTAACACATATACTAAGGGAAAGCTGCAGTATCTGATCTGCTTTTTACCTCTGAAACTTGGCAATTTTCTTTATATTCTGAAATAAAAGTAATTTATTTTAAAATATAAATACAATCAATTTTCTGAATGAAATTATTTGACCCTTATGTTCTCCTGTCTCTACTTTTTAAGTGATTCAATTCATCTTTTGGATCTGCTATCTTGTTGTTGTCCATAATATGTCATTTAAAAATAGAAAAATGCCATAAGCACATTGAAAAACCCAAGAGTATTGATAATCCTTCTTCAACCATTATGTCTGTCCTCTGCTTTCTGAGGAAGTATCTATTTTCTCACCTAGACTATCATTAATGAACTTCCATGGAGAAATTATAATTTCTGGCTCCCTCTGATGGTCCACTTTGGAATGATGTATTTACAACTATCCATTCAGATACAGTATTCCATTTCAATATTTTCATAAGTAATTCTTGGATATGAATGTCTCCATTCATATGAGACACTTTTCAACTTTGGTATATGACTCTCCAGCCAGCCACTAGATCTCTAATACTTCATGTTCTTAAAATTGCAAATTGGCATTCTAGGGATTTCTCCTTCCAGGTTTCCATAGCAACTCTTGTAGAGCTTATTCATTAGAAAGAGTTCTGTTTAATTGATCTCCTAATGTATTGCTTAATAGTAACTGTTAAGCAGTCTTTTGTTTCCAGGTCATATTTAGGGTTCACATATTTGCATAAAAGCATTTCATTAGCTGAAACCAATCATTATTAGTAATTTTCTTTTTTTAGTTTAAAATAACTAAACTGTCATTGAGATTTTCTGAATAGCAAATATTTACATCTTGCTGAATGGGTTTTCTCTGTGAGCCTGGGTGCTTTGTTTCTCTGAGCAGCAAGAAAATTACAGAGCTTCAAAATGTTAATCAGGGAAGACAAAAAGAAAGTGCCTTTTTTTTATAACTGAAATGAAAATGCACAGTGATGATAACTATAGGCCACAGGCAATATTTGATGACGAATTTGATTGTAATGGATAAATATCCTTTAAAAATCACAGTAATGCACTGCCCAACTTGAATAGATTTGGATGTTTCTGCTATGTGTAACAACGATTTTCTGACATCTTAGGCTACGAAAGTTTAAAACCTCAAACAAATCTTTTTTTTTTTTTTTTGCAATATGGTGTTGCTTAAAACTCTTCCCACTTATGTTAGCTAGCATGATTAAAATTTGTATGGTCAAATATATTCATTTGCTTGGTTCTGCAATTGTAGAGTTGTTTACAGAGTTTTAAGCTGTTTTCAGCCTACTGGGTACATGGTACGTAAATGTCAAACAATTCATCCACAGTCATGATGAATTTTAGTCCTGAAAATAGAAAAAGTACATTCATCAAGAACAAGCATTTAAATTCTCTGTGGATAATAACTGCTATATAGTTCAAGTAACTTCTTAAACACCTTAAAAACAGAGCTAGCCCATCAAACTTTCTGAATGGAGGGTATAGAACTCACTCCATGCAGCTGGATTCATGTTATACACACAATGAATCCGGTCATGAATTCATATTAATTTAATTTCAAATATAGATATTCTAAAATAACATTCTTTCATATTCTTTTAGTAGTTTTTCTGCATTTTTACCTAATGCTTGGAACCCATAGCTTTTCAAGATTTGTTTGCAAACACATTTGAGATTTAAATCTGATTCTTTTTCTCTTTTGTCTCTTTTAAATTGAGACCTGATATTCTCAAGCACAGAACTTCAAGATCTATGAAAACAGAAAATACGAAATGACTTCTGATGGATTCCCAAGACTTAGAAGGCATTAATTCCCTTAAGGTCTCAAAACATTCATAAGCAGTTGTCCCTCTGAGTAGTCTAATGTAATATGCACAGCTTGAACAAAATCTATGACGTTGGGAAAATAATTGAGAAAGTCTACAGTGAAAAAGAAAGAAAAGGTATTGTGTTTGTTCTTCTGTTTCCTAATAAAATACAGGTAAAAATTGCTGTTGTTACTGTTTCTGTTTTATATTACAGTGAAGGTATCCAGAAGGGGAAACAAATGACATTAATATTCATGGTAAAACACAGGCTGAACTTATTTCCCGCCTCATAGCCTTTTATTTTTGTCTTTACTGAAACAACATTTGTGAATACTTCTTCCCCAGTGATAATTTTAAAATAGGTGAGAAGCATGTCTAAAATAAATGTTACTTGACTGAGCTTTACAGGAGCCCCAAATATCTGGTTCTATTTTCCATTCATTTTCTGACATTTTATAAAATATCAATATGGAGAAAAGCTGTGTCAAAAATCTTCCTTAGAAGCTTGTTTATTGTTACACACACAATGCAGAGTAAGGATAAGCCTCAGGAATTTCAGGACTTGACAACTATCTCTTAGCTACAGCAGAGAAATAATCTATGATCTCAAGAGGTATTCTTTTCTAGGGATTTATTTATTCTGTGAAGTTCACCAAGCTACATCCATTTTGGTTTTTGACCCTACTGAAGTTAATTGGCTGTACTAATCAAGGCACCCTGACTAACAAAAGTTAGGCAGCTGGCTTACGTATAATCTTATACACAAGGACAACTAAAAGCAGATGAGATCTGAGTCTCACAGACTGCATCTACAGAGCAAGAGTTTCAAGGAGAATATAAAGTCTTAACTGTAATAGTAACTGCCCAATACTTCCAATGAAGCTACCTAGAACATGATTTTCAGTTATCAAATCTGCACAGTTGTTCATACTTTGAACAGTTTTTCTTTTATTTTATTATTATTTTTCATTATATTGCAATATGGGGTACATATTGCGCTTGTAACTTTTACAGCCATTGTTTATACTACTTGACTATTTAAACCCTTGAAATATGGGACTCAATAAATAAAACAACTAAAATTGTGAATTCCACCATGAAAGAGTACAATCTGAAACAGAGAGTCTGTATCCTCCATTCTTCCTCCTGTGAAATGATACTGTTTTAGCTTATTATACCTTCTGCTGCTTTTAACTAGTTTTATTTCCAGGAGCTAGTCCTAGCATTGATTCCTCTTTCTGTTATGCATCACTAAGGTTACTGGTGATGCATAACAGAAAGGTTAATGGTGATGCATACTGGTGACTTTCTATGAAGCATTCAGGTTGATCAAACACTCAGGGTTGTGCTACTGTCTAGAGTGCCAGTTCAATGACAGTATTTGTCTTTTTCTTCCTCTATCAGCAGGTCAAAATTAGTATTTCTTTATGAAAAGAATACTCCCACACACACATGAGGCAGCTTCAACTCAGAGCACAATGTTCATTTCTATGTATTCACAAGCTGAAAATATTCATGTCGTTTAGGTAAATTTGACCTCCTAGGATACAGTAACAGGTGCACCCTCAGTGAGAAGGTTCAAAAGAGGTACATGCCATTGCTGAAAAAGGTAGGGATTTTGGTTGCATACCTAAAACCATAGAATATCTTGCATATATTAGAGTAATATTTGCACTAAATTTGGCCAAACATAAGTTCAAACATTTTTGCTACTGTTTTCTCCTTTTTGACACACAAAAAAAAATATATGAAAAACATCAAAGAACATCAAGGAAACTGCTGCTTTTTCTTAGTGTTGCTTTTTTATTAAAAAAAAAAAAGATACTTTTATCAGTGTGGTTATTTTTTAGAATGCCTTTCTAATTATTACCTTAATTGCATTGCTGGCAGAGTATGCAGGTTTTATTAATCAATAAGACAATGATCCTCATAATGAGATTATACAAGCAGCAACTAATCATTATCTCATCATCAATCTCTAAATCAGTTTCCCATTATTAAAATCCACAGTACTCTGTAGGTTTCTCAACAACAATATTTTACAGCCACAGTGTATGTTACAGCATAGATGTTTTCACTGTTGACTGGGGTTTAATTTCCTTACCAGCTGTAGCATTCTGAGCTGGAATTGGTACATAAGATGTTACAGGGCAGTAGCAGCAACATCTACCATACCTACTGACTGGGTTTCCCCACAGAGGCTACAGATGTTTTGAGCTATATGCATGTCCTACCACTGCTCATAGGCTGATGTTGAAAACTAGAAAGGTGTTTTCCACTTAACTCTCTACAGCAAATATGAACTCAATATGGTGCAGGTGCTCTCAACTATCACATGACGTGGAGAACCTTACAGAAAGTGAAGCCATGCATGCCCATGCAGCAACAGCCAACACAGCAAGGACTATGGGATTTAAGCAACATGAACTGGGTATTGTCTACACAATCCTATAAGTACCAGTGTTCCTGGAATGTGTATAAGGCTAGCAATGGGTAGCTTGCATGCTACCAGCTCACACTACCATGTTGGCTCCCAACCTTCTCTCCTTGGCTCTGCCATGACAGCCATGGAGCAAGAAGTTTGTGTGCCTCATTAACTACAAATATACTTGTGAGTAAGTATGCTTTTTTATCTGAGCCCATTTAATCATACACTGTCAATTTCATCTCAGACTGTGACAGCCTACCAGCTGAAGCGTGCTGAGCAGATAATCTTCTTTTCAAAGACAAAAGCAAGCCAATGTGATAGATACTCGTCTAAGGGCAATAGACATTAAAAGCATATCTTTTGCTTTTACCTCCACTCTTCCTGCACCGCAGTGTAATAATTTAACATCCCAGAAAAACATGTTTCTGGCATTCCTGTAGAGGTAATCAAAGGGAGAAGGTCCCTCCTTGAGCAGGAAGGTGGTTTCCTGCCCAAGATGAGTGACTGTTTCAGAAGTTGACAGTTCAAGCATCTTATAGAGAGAGTCATACAGAAAGCAAACCGATGGCCTGTAAGTGCATTGTTATTTACATTGCACAGTTCTCATGTTCCTGCATTTTCCTTTGTGTTTTCCAATGAAACTTGTTCCTTGGAAGCCAAATCGTAACCAGTAGAGCATTTAAAAAGATGCAATTTGCAGTCATTAAAGCTTTAAATAACAGCATTCAAATGGATATTCAAAATGTAAATAAACTTAAAAGCACAGATATTTCTAAGAAATAAAAAAAAAAACCATAAAAAATAGGCAAGTAAATATTGTGTATTCCTATCTGCAGTATTAAATTATTTTAAGTAACACCTTTTTTACCACCCTCTTTGTCTCTTCTTAAAATAAGAAAGGAAGCCTAGAGAAAGCATTAAGCAACAGCAATAGCATTGTAAATTCTGTGACATACTAAGACCACAGAATAATTATCTAACTTAAATATATCAATGGTTCTTCCAAATACTACAAAGAAATAAAATAAAAAACAGTGCTGCATGTCTGCACCAGCCCCTGTTTTTCCTTTAGGCAAAGCAGCTCATGCTAAAAATTAATAAACATAACCAGGTCTCCTATTACTCCTTAACTAGCATCACTTTCACCCTTCAAAATCCCAGATAAATTTAGAATGAACAAATAACTTGTCTGCTTTCAGGTTCTCATGTGTTTCCAGTCTTTTCTCACAAGTTCCAATTTACCTGTTTTAGTTACTTTTTAAAAAATCTGAGATAAATTCTCAATTGTTCCTCTGTCCGCATCTTAGCCCAAGAAGATTTGCCCCATTTCCTCATTCATATAATCCCTGTTGAAAAACATGGTTCATGTTACCAAGAGTCAGAACTAGAAAAGTATTTTACCACACCTTCCCAGGATTTTGTCTTCTATCATAGCAAATTAACTGTTTATTGTGGGTGTTTTTTTCTTTTCTGTGCTAATCGGTCCATTTGGGATATTTTCTTGATTTATTTTTCATGGTCTGCATATTTAATTCAGGTAAATGACTAAGATAATTGCTGTCCCACTCAATGCGAGGAGAACCAGGTGTCTTCTGCTTCTCTGGAATCAGTGTGGACCTTGTGTGAGCCTGACCATAGTCCAGTATGCATGAAGGAGTTAGTGACACATGTAATGTAAGATTAGCTGTGTTATTCTCTTTTCATAGTGAGATGATAGCATGTCTAGAAGTAGATCGTTTTAAACTCTAAGCCTTCATTTTTCAATATTTGTCACAGATAAGATCTAAGACTCAGTCCAGGTGGAATACAATTGTGATCAGCTTTGGAGGTTAAATGAAAAATCTTTGTCTATGAGAGGCTAGAAAAGATCCACCCATTTGTTTTCAAGAATAGATGACCAATGACAAACCAATGACAGAAACCAGCTCCTGTAACTATAGAGTAGTAACATGAGCCATTGAGGTCATTGTACCAACTTGAGAAAAAAGTTGAAATTCATACATAAAATATATGAAGAAAACATGGAAATGCACTGCCTTATGTGAAAGGAACATTCTGTTGACCATTTGGTTGATTTAAGGATAAATTGTACCTGCAATAAATGATATTTTACACAGAGAGATATTTAATTTCTGTCCTTACCATTTGGAAAAACAGTCCTCAAAACATATATTTTTTAATTAAAAGTGTCTATCTTAATGGGCAGGCACTTCACACAAGGGCAAGAAAAACAAGAAGTTAAAACATGCTTTTTCTTTTTTTTTTTTTTGCAAGTGTGAATAGGTTTATAACCAGAAGATAGCTATTCACTATGTAAACAGTGCAAAAAGGCTCCATTGATGGCTAGGAACTATAATATCTTTTAAAGAGATTTCTACTTTGGCAATATTTTTCCACTATTAATAATAAACCTGAATTTTCTGAGACTGTACCTTGCTCTGTTCCAGGTAAGAACATTTCCAGGTGAAAACATTTCCTTTTCTTTAATGATGAATTTCTGGCCAGTGAGGTCACGTCATCAGCTTAACTCGACAAAGTCCATGTACTGGGCATCTAAAGAAAGATGAGAGTCCTGTCAGGAAGACATAAACAGAACTTAAAGTTATTTCAAAGCCAGGGGAAGTCTGATATAGCACTGAGGAAAGACAGAGAAACTAGTACAATAATTCAGGATTAGGTAGGATGAGACCTTTCTTTCCTAGCAAAACTAACAAGCTTTCAAATGTGGTTAGAAAAAATAATTTTATTTCAATCTTTAACCTATAGACATTCTATTTTCTTCCACGAACCAGTCATATGGTTTGATTGTAGGAACAGATTGATAATGGCAAGCCATACATAAAGTTTTATATAAATAAACATCCACATATGTTATAACTACCAAGTGCTTACAGATCGGCAAATGTATCATAGAAGATGTTATTCATATGAACTGTTCTCTCTCTTCCTTTTTTTAAAGTTTACTTAACAGTTTTTTCTCCAAAAAGGTTCATGGGTTTGTTCTATGTTGGTCTAATAAAACTATCTGCTTTTTAATAAATCTAGTAAAAATGAGAAGGCAGGTTCCATAAATAAAACATTAGTTTAAAAATAGTATAGAAAATACTAAAAATTTAATGAACAGCAAAAAACAAAAGCACAAAGTACAACAGAATTGCAATTGGGTTATTTATGTAAAACAGTTAGATATTTTATATGGTACAAATGCTAACATTTCCACACAATTTTAATAATCTTTTTAATACATACTTTGAATGATCTTTGAATAAAGTTGTGTCAGCTACAACTGTGGAAATTGTTCTGAAAAATATGGATTTGCAACATTGTTTATATGTGAAAGTAGAGCAAATATTTAATGAATTGTTGTATATCGTTATGACTCAGCAGAATTTAGCACTAGAATACACTCGCTTACACATAATTTCTTTAAAACATAGGAAAATAATCTAATTCCCTTCTACCTGTGGTGTATTGTGATGACAATTCATGTATAAAAAAATGTATTCTCATCAGACATCTATCTTCTTAGGCTAAAATATTTTAACAGAGATGTCTACATAATAATGAAATAAAGTGAAAAGTTTTAACCTCCTTCTCTACCCCTTCAAAAGTTATGCTATTGTTCCAAAAATACATATGTTTTTCACAGAGTAATGCATTTAAGAAATAGATTGTTTGTGTAGAAAGTGCTCAAGAGTAATATAACCTGATAAAAAGGCTTAAAAATGTATAACCATGTGGCATTTTGTTCACATTACTCCATGAGGTAGACTAAGAGAAGAAAAGAATAGCATAAAAGTGAGCAAGAATTATATGACAGATAGCACGACTGTGTCAATAAACATTAAAATGTTAATAGGAACACAATCAAGAGAGTGCAAATTCCTATTCATCAGATCAAATTCACTTGCCATCCAAAACCACATCTGAAGTAATTCAGAGATTTGGCAGGAGCAAATTCCCATTACTATTTTCCATTAAAAAAAAATAAAAACTGGTACCAGATTCAAAGATACATTATATAACTACGACTTAAGAGTGGTCTCTCTGAGTAAGTCTGCCACAGGTCATGACCAGTGGAGAATGATAAGAAACAAAAATAAGAAGAGGACAAACAAAGAACAAAAAATTGAAATTCATTACCATCCCTGTTTCTTCTAACACAGGTTACATTTCTGTCATCACATTTATGATTTTTTCATGGGTTATCCATTAGTTGTGTTTCTAAGCCCTTTATAAAAAAGTTCTGGCATGAAATGCAGATTATGTCAATAAATTCTGTGATAAAACATTTCAGTTCATGAAAAACTTTTTGTTGTTTTAAAACCTGTATGCCTGGCAAATTTCAATAGATATCCTTGTTTTCCTGTTATGGAAAATAGGAGTAAATTATTCTCTGTTCACCTTCTTTGAATCTATAGATGTCTCTACTGTTTTCTCTCAGTTCTATACCTTCCCAGCTTGAAGAGCTTTAAGCTTAACATCTCCATATTTTGAAACAATCACAGGCCTTTAATGAACTAGTCATTCTTTGAAATATTTTCAAGATTTGTCAGGTTGTTTTGAGATTGTGGGACAAAAACTACATGAAATTTTCAATTAATTGAGCAAATTCAATAGTACTGTTTCACTTTATAATCAGACTTAAAAAAAAAGGTAGATTTACAAAGCATTTTTTTCCACAAAAGATTTCTTTTTGTTTTGCTGCTATAGTCATTATAGAATTCCCATTTGCTGTTATAGAATTTCTCTGTGCATTTGCTAGCTTTATATTTATGTAATTCCTGATAATGTTAGCTGTATAGAATTCAGAATTTCTAGTATGTATTCCTTAAACCCTGTCTTAATGCCCTGCTGGAAAATGTGTACCATAGTGTATCATGTGTACCATAGTACACACTTGGGCAATTATAAAAAATTTTATACACCATAGTCAGTATTTTCTAAAACTCATAGTTGAGTATTTGTCACTATTCATTCCATGGCCTTGTTCTCAAACTTCTTGCAGTTAGATCCATACCTCTGTAAGAAGGAATTCGCTTAAACTAATTAGTAGCAAATACATTTAGATTGTTTTGAGAGACTTTTTTCTGAATGCATGTCCACCCACATACTCATCATCCATGCTTAGTTGTGTATTCAACATAACACACAAAACAGAATAGAGTTTTGGAATGTGTTATAAATATCATGTTCAGCTAAGAGTCCCAAGAGGAAAGCCAGGAAAAAAGTTCAGGTCCACAGAAGGATTTTGTAATAATGAAAAGGGAGAAGGGGCAGGAGATAAGTAACAAAAAGAAGGCAGAAAGTGGGGGTTTTTTTCCTCCTTTTCAACAGTAAAATCTACGCAGTGAAGAAAGGTAAGAAAATGTTGCTTTTCCACATGGGTGATATTAATACAAAATATTTTTGATTGTAGTGTTGAGAACAATTCAACTTCATGTATAAAAATTACCCACCTAGTTCTGTCAAAGCTGATATCTATGAAGATTATCTGACACCAATGCTGAGACTGAGTAAAATGTTTCTAACTAGATAACAGTAAAAAATTGAACAAAAAAGAGAACTCTTGAAAGCATATTTTAGAAAACAAACAGTGATATTACATTGGCTTTGGTACTCTGAAATCTTTGACATTTTGAGATTAATTAAAAAAATTCTCTTGTTGGGTGTTTTTTGGTATCATTTTCATTTTCAATGTCCATGTCAATAAATGTTCAGTGACACACAATAAGTTAGTAGCAGAGCTGGATGTAGAACCAGCATCTCACAATTTCCTAAATAAATAAAAAAAGCCCAAAGTGAATAGCAAGAAAAATATCATTAGCCTACAAATGGTCATCTGTATCAAGATGGTAGAAATTAAAAAATGCTTTGACTGTATGTGCAGTCTATGGTTTTTCTGTGTTTTGCATGCTGTATAGCACTCAATTCTACTCTGTTCTAGCTTGTTCACTGCCACTGATCGGGTATGACATTATTCAGTCTAAGCAGGGCTATCATAATTTGGCCATAGATATTAAATAAGGTACTCTATACATGAGGTAATAACCATCTGTATTTATACACAGGTTCATGGAATATTCTGTTTATACATCCAAAGTCTGTCTGCCTATCTCTAATATAAAGCTCATTCTATATATATTTACTAAATTAGCATGAAAACTCTCTCAGTGGTTTACAAACATTTAAGAAATCAGATTTTACTTAAAAAGAGTAAGTGGCAACTACAGATCCTGTAAAAATCTCTTGGGAGACAACATAATCTGTTGGGAAACTTGTCACAGCCAAGTAGCAAGATATTTCCTCTAAGTGTTCAGATCTTGGTTGACCTCAGCATACGAAATGGTCTGAACAGCAGTCTGTGATCTCAACCTTATTAATCTGCATGGTAAAGGTAACTTACCTGCTTTGCACATTCTTTGAGAATTTATAAACTGTGACAGGGAGAAGACATTGGGCCTTTTGTGTTCTATCAGTGTACTGTGGATCTGCAACAAAGTATAGAAGTTACTCTCAGTCTCAGCAAAAATACTAAGACACAGTAAAACTTGTTTCTATGCATTTTGAATAACACAGCTAACATTATAAATTTTGTTCAAGAAAATGTGTCTCTTTTAAAATAGTGTGGGGCTTTTTTTGTTTGGCTTGTTGTGTCTGTGTTTTGGGGGTTTTTTTTTGCTTACCTCCTGTATTCTTTTCTGTCATCCTCACAGTCAAAATTAATGACCTTTATTATTTTGAAAATGTTATGTTTGCAATTTGACTATTTTTGCCCAAACTGTTACCTTGAAAGGATGCTCTGAACATGGCTGAAAGGATTCTGTATACAAAATTGTGACATTACAGTTTCTGGACATGATCATAAAATCATAGAATATGCTGAGTTGCAATGGACCTATCAGGATCATTGAGTCTAACTCCTGGCCCTGCATAGGACACCCTATAAATCACACCATGTGCCAAAGAGCATTGTCTAAACACTGCTTGATCTCAGACAAGCTTGCTGCTATGACCACTGTGATCATCAGAGGATAAAAGACAAACTCTCCCCAGTTTCAGCAGCACCTTTAAACCCTACAGCACTGTAGCCCTTAAACTGGTAATCCAGGCAGTGGTGTCCAGCCCAAATCATCCTTTTCCCTTCCCTCATAAATCCTATTCAGAATCCTAAATAATCTGGTTAAGCACTTTCTAGTTCTTTTGGCAACACTTTGAATAACAAGCTGAAATTCCATGCTGCTCTAATTTTCATTTTTACTTTAATTTCACTGAACTTAGAATTAACCATCTGACAAGAAACCTTTGTCTCTTGATTAGCTTTCACATAAAAGACAATTTTTGATGCAGTATCTTTGGAGAGATCATTAATCCCAATGTAATAGTAAATAGTATTAATAAAGAGACAACAGGCCATACACACATGAGTAAATCAAGTGTATCTTCCCAGGGAAAATGGAACTAGAATTACAGAAGGATGACTGTCAAGGTATTGCGCTATACATGTCCACAACTCCTTCATCTGGCAAGCCAAAGCCCGATGCAGACTATTACATTACAGTGCAATGAGACTGGATAAAAGAAATTATGCTTATTCTGTCATTTTTTTGTTTTTACACATTTCCTTCAGTTATTTTCTACGTGTAGCATCCAGCTAGATTCCTCCTCACAATTTGTGCTGCACAGCACCATCTGAGATACCTTACCTTGCAAAAGGTCTAAAGTGATAACTATGAAATTTCTCAGTTTAAGATACACCAACACACTGACAACAGTTGAGGAATTCTTAGTCAGGTAAATGTCTTGAACTTCTGCTTCTACTCTCCTTCTCCTTCTCTGATTCTTTTAATTTCATATACAGCAGCTGTTACCTTTCATTCTACAACTAAGTTATCAACGATTTAATGATTTTGCAGTCTATCAATTGTGTAGTCATTCCTTCTGCTTGCCAATTCTATTTAATATTCCAGACCTCTCCAGGATACCCTGTGACTATGAGGCCATAAGAAATGTCTGCCAACAGGGATAAAACTAACACACAAGTATGCTTTAAAAACCTATAGATGTAATGATTTAAGGATCAAATTAAACTCCAGTATAGAGAACCATACTGACCACCAGCTACACTTGGAATTTCACATATTTATGACAGGATTGTGTGCTACTGAAAGTTTCTTAGAGATGTTTGAAAATGGAGGGGATTCTGTCCTCCTTTAATATCTGCAAAACTTCATTGAAATTTTATGTGTATAAGGAGCTTAACTTAGGGGCAAATTTAGGAATTTTTTCATTATTAGCTCTGGTAATTTTGACCCTTTTGTATTAGAATATATTCACATGAAATATTAATTCATCATCTTTAGACTTGGTTAGGAAGGAATATATGTGCTGAGTAGTAGCATCCATTAATTCACAGGTAAGATGGTGGCACCTCAGTATTAGCATTCAATGACCTTTTCCAGTTCTAGCCATCAGTCGAGACTATTGTGAAACTCTAGGATAAAAGATTTGGCTTTATCAGATTGCATTGGCCATTGCAGGCCAATGGCTATGGCTCCACTCCCAGCAGAAAATATAGTTCACCGATGTCAGGACTGCACGGGAACAAAATGTAAAGTGTCTTTCAGTTAAATAAAATTTCTGTGAAAGAGACGCTAGAAAACAGTGGACTCAGGTTCAGCTTCATTTTTTTGTCCAAGCTGAAAAGTTAATATTTTCCTAATACTTCTCAAACAGAACTGCACCATAACAAACCACCTAGCCATTAAAACCAGTCAAGTGTCTCTTAAACAAATCATTAGGTCAGGACTAGAAATCTTTCTCACCTACTTTTATGGTAGCTTTCTCATTTTATTTACTAAAAAACATACAACTATGTTCATCTGTTCTTACTTTGTATGAGATGTTATGTACAGATGTATACCTAAACACCTTTTAAAAGAAATTTTTGTTGCTTAAAATACAAATTATTGAGAAGAAGGGAAGAAAATCAATATTTTTTCAAAAAAGTATTTTTCTTTTTCTTTCTCTTTTTTTTTTTCAGGGCTTTTGATTTACCAAGAGCAAGGTGATTCACAATAGTTTCACTCAGAAAGCCTGTACTATAAAAGCACATCAGCTAACCAATTTCAGATTTTGAGGGAGAGACTCCTACTTAGGACTTCTACATAAAAGAGTATTTAGAAGCCACTACAGGTCTTCATGCACTAAGTTCATGTGTATGACACGTTTGTGTTCATATGTACCTGAATGTACATGTACAAATACCCAGATAACCAAAGAAATAAGTTTGTATGTTTGTCTATGTGCATGTACAAGCACACACAGTCCCCTCTATCTACATATTTCCTGCGCTTTCTAACACGTTGAAAGGAATAGTCACAGGGTGTGACTAGTCAAGTTGAAAGGAATAGTCACAAGGTGTGACTAGTGTCTAATTCTAATAAAATAATAAAATAATTGCTTGCTGAAAGCCAGTGTAAAATTAGGAACCATGCTGCAGCCTGGAAGAAAATACCTGAAGCAGAGTATCCATATCAGCTTCTCCCAGAGCTGGCTCTTCAGTTTCATTTTGCTACAATGCTTAATATTGGACCCTAAAAAAACAATAATTATATTTAGCACAGTCTTTACTCAGAGAAATTTAATTTTCTCATTAGCTGTTGATGCTATAATAGGAATGTTGGGATGAACTGTGGCCTTCTGTTCATCTTCTTTCAGGACTTCAACATTTTAACTTTTCCTTTTCCGAAGTCATTTTCTCAAATGTATGAGATGATTAATGAGAGAAGCTTTTTTTTCTGTGTTCAACCATAGTGTTCTTTTTGCTCATCTCTCCTTGCATAATTATAATTATGTTGCTCATGCCAATATTTAAGGCTGTGTCAGCACTTCCATTACAAAACCCAGTTTTCAGGAGCTTGTCACAAGGCTGGTGCACTTGGCATTTGGCCAAAGTTGAAAAGAACTGGAAATCACACTGGTCAGGGCACTTGAAACCAAAATATAAGCAGCAATTTGTTCTGGGCTAGGCTCCATTTTTGGCAAGAAAGAGTGACTGACAGCAAGTGTGAGTGAAGTAAAAGAGATACAAGTGTCTGATAATACCACTGAGCTTTATTTAATGTCAGAGACCAGTGCAAGAGCAGGTCCATTTAAGTAATAAAGCCTTTCATAAGGCTGCCAAATAATGTTGCATTTTTTGGAAGAAGGCCAGTTTGGAGAAAATAAAAAGAGGAAGGACGCACAGCATGACTGAGTTTGTAGTTCTGTCAATGCCAACTCAATAATTCATGAAGAAATCCTTAACGTAGAGCAATGAATACCTACGTAGAGCTCTGCAAAGGAGGACAAACTAGTAGAGTATTTAAAGAAAAATGAGTCCATCTTCAAAAGCGACTGGTGATTTTGAAAGCAGAGCCTTATTGATTTTTAAGAGTGTTGAGAACTTTCTAAGATCCTTTGTACAGCTAGATTGTCACTCAAACAGCACTTTGACTCCTTGATACTTGGAATCCAAATAACCCAAAGACACAAAGACAACTCCTGATCATCTAGAAGAAAAAGAGTGTCGTAATCCAAAAAGAAAATACATGAATAATGTAAAATATATGCAAATTAATTTGTGGAAACATACTGTACTTCATATTTTTTACCTTCAGAGAGGAAGTTATCACAGAACAATAGAACCATAGAATGCTTTGGATTGGAAAGGACCTTAGAGATCACCCAGTTCCAACACCCCTGACGTGATCAGGGAACCACGTTACTCAGAATCCCATCCGACCTGGTCTTGAACACCTCCACGGATGAGGAATCCACAAATACCCTGGGCAACTTGTTACAGTGCCCTACAATCCTTATATTAAAGAGTTCTTCCTAATATCTAAACCTATCCTCCTTCAGCTTAAGACTATTCTCTCTTGTCTTATCACTGCATGCCCTATGGAATGCTCCTCTCCAGTCTTCTTCTAAGCCCCCTTTATATACTGGAAGGCTGCTTTAGGGTCTCCCCAGAGCCTTTTCTTCTCCAGGCTGAACAATCCCAGTTCTCCAATGAGATATGGCACAGAGGTAGAGACAAGGGAAAAAAGATGGGATCATTATTAAAGTAGAAAAATCCACAAGCTGAATTAACTCCTGTTGGGTAATAAAGTAATAACTTGATAATAAACACTAATCTCAAGTGCTGACTGAAATATTTGTAAATTTTGTCATGGATTCACATACTTTGGCCACAGGCTTGGCTTTGTTCTGAGTCCTTAATGTGCAGGTTTTGACTTCTTGGCAGGGCTGAGGACTGGCTACAAATTTGTATCCTGTGAAAGAAAATAAGTCTAAGACAGCACTGATTAGTTACTCTTTATTCCCCCTTTTCTCCTGTACCTATGCCATTACTGGGAAACCTGAGAGAGCAATACCCAATTTCACACACATGCAAAGCCAATCAAAGCACATGAACAAGTTAGTACTGAAAAAGTATGGTCTGAGGATTCGATGGTTTAGCTGCTGCTGTGGTAATTACCTATGTTTGCTATTCTTGTCCTTATTTTTAGGTTATATGCTTGCCTGACACTTCCGAAGCGTTCAAGCAAACACACAAGCAGTTACTGTGATCAGCTGTATCTTATAAGCCTGTGCCTGTTTCTCCGTAAGTCTATCATGTCATTCATCCTCGTGTAGCTTATAGACCATACATCATTATATTCCTTTAGATTTGAGCAACTCAGGTTCTGTCCATCTCTAATGAATATTTACTTCCACCAAATATAACAGTTTTCATCCATAACTTCAAATCTAAATTAGTAGATAGTCTAATTTTGTTCAGTCTCTGTTGTAGTAAAACCACCAAGGATACATCTATCAAAGCAGGTAAATTTTTCTTTTATTTTCTTCAGTCAGCAAGATAATAAGTAAGTATTTAGAAGTCCCTGTCACAATAGTGTAACTATAAAGTAACTTGATAATTATGAACAAAATTTTTCATCCTGCAGAGTGATTCTGAGAGACCAGAGCCAGGATGTATAGGGAGATAGGGTGGATGAGAAATTCTTTCCAACAAGAGTAACACATGTATCAAGAAGTAAATGGGCACGTAGCAGTACCCCTGATCAGTACACAGCAGCATTGCTGTATCTTCAGATTCTTCAGTAAACTTGTAGCAGCACTCGATGAACTGCCCTTCACAAATAAATTTAAAAAGCAGTTAACATTGCATAGCAATGGATAGATTCTTTGAACAAGGTTTAATGCACAGCAAAGTAAAAAGTAGCTTATGCTGTTTTTAGCTTTTCTAAGTTAAATAGCCTACAGCTGCACAGCCTATAGCACCCATTGTTGCTGTTGAGGGAGTCTGATTGCCCTTCAGATTCCTATGTCCTCTAGTTTTGCTCCAAGCCTCATATTTAGTAGGAGACTCCCTCAGCTAATTCGGACCTCTGATTATTATCCACTGTTGGTAGTCCAGGCTGGCAGTGATGACATTAATGGAAGAAGTACCAGGGCAATTAAAAAGGACTTCAAATCACTGGGTCGAATAGTTGATAAGACAGGAGCACAGGTGGTGTTCTCCTCAGTTCCTGATGAATGAGGAGAGGAGTAGGAAAACCCGTCTTATCAATACGTGGCTAAAGGATTGGTGCCACTGGCGGAACTTTGGGTTTTTTGACCATGGGGCAAATTCCATCATATCTAGTCTCTTCAGACCAGATGGGCTTCATCTATCTAGCAAGGGCAAAAGGCCTCTAGCCCATAAATTGGCAGGACTGATAAGGAGGGCCTTAAACTAGGTTCGAAGGGGGAAGGAGTAGAAACCGGGCTCTCAAGAAAGGAGCCCAAGGGTGGACAGCCCAAGCTAAGAGTCAAATCAGCAGCCCAGATGAAGTGCATGTACACCAATGCACACAGCATGGGTAACAAGAGGAGCTGGAAGCCATCGTGCAGCAGGAAAGCTATGATGTAGTCACCATCATGGAAACATGGTGGGATGACTCGTGTGACTGGAGTGCTGCCACAGGTGGCTACAAGTACTTCAGAAGGAACAGGCAAGGTAGGAGAGGTGGAGGGGTGGCTCTATATGTTAGAGAGTCTCTTGACTCTGCAGCAGTTAAGTCAGTAAAAATAAGGTTGGGTGTCCGTGGATTAGAATCAGGGGGAAGACCAACAAGGTTGATATCCTGGTGGGAGTCTGTTACAGACCACTCAATCAGAATGATGAGGGTGATGAATTATTCTACAAGCAGCTGGTGGATGTCTCAAAATCACCACCCTTGTTCTCGTGGGTGAGTTTAACCAGCCGGATGTCTGCTGGAAACTCCACACAGCAGAGAAGAGGCAGTCTAGGAGATTCCTAGAGTGTATAGAGGATAATTTCCTGCTCCAGCGGGTAAATGAGCTACCAGGGATGGAGCTCTACTAGACCTCCTGTTCACAAACAGAGAGGGGCTGATGGGAGATGTGGTGGTCAGTGGACATCTAGGACATCATGAAATAACAGAGTTTTCAATTCTCAGGGATGCAAGGAGGGCTGTCAATAAAACCTCCACACTGGACTTCTGGAGGGTAGATTTTGGCCTATTCAGAAGACTGGTTCAAAGTGTACCCTGGGAAACAACCCTTGAAAACGAAGGGGTCCAGGAGGGATGGATGTACTTTAAGAAGCAAGTTTTGAAAGCACAGGAGCAGGCTGTCCCACTGTGCTGAAAGGCAAGCCGGTGGGGAAGACAACCGGTCTGGCTGAACAGGGAGATTTTGAAAGAAATTAGGATAAAGAAGAGAGCCTACCGATTATGGAAAAAAGGGCTGACTACTCAGGAAGAATTTAAGAATATAGTTAGGTCATGTAGAAAGAAAATTAGAGAGACGAAGGCGCAACTTGAACTGAATCTCACCACCTCTGTGAAGGATAATAAAGAGTCCTTCTACAGATACATCAGTAGCAAAAGGAGGGGCAAGGAAAACCTCCATTCTTTACTGGACATGGACAGGAATATAGTTATCTAAGATGAGGAAAAGGCTGAGGTATTTAACACCTTCTTTGTCTCAGTTTTCAACAGTAAGACAGGTTGTTGTGAGGACAGCTGGCTTCTGGAGCTTGTAGAAAGAGATAAGAATCTGAACAGCACCCCTGTAATCCAAAAGGAAACAGTTAGTGATCTACTGAGCTTCTTGGATCCCCACAAGTCATTGGGACCAGACGGGATCCACCCAAGGGTGATGAGGGAGCTGGTGGAAGAGCTCGCCAAGCCGCTCTCCATCATCTACCAACAGTCCTGGCTCACTGGGGAGGTCCCAGATGATTGGAAGTTGGTGAATGTCATGCCCATCCACAAAAAGGGCTGGAAGGAGGACCCGGGAAACTACAGACCCGTCAGCCTGACCTCAGTGCCTGGCAAGGTTATGGAACAGATCATCCTAAGTGCAGTCACACAACACCTACAGGATGGACATTAGATGACACCCAGCCAACACAGGTTTAGGAAGGGCAGGTCCTGTCTGACCAACCTGATCTCCTTTTATGAGCAGGTGACCCGCCTGGTGGATGAGGGGAAGGCTGTGGATGTGTCTACCTGGACTTCAGCAAGGCCTTTGACACTGTCTCCCACAGCATACTCCTGGAAAAGCTGGCAGCCCATGGCTTGGACAGGGGCACTCTGTGCTGGGTTAGGAACTGGCTGGAGGGCCGTGCCCAGAGAGTGGTGGTGAACGGAGCTGCATCCAGTTGGCAGCTGGTCACTAGTGGTGTCCCCCAGGGATCAGTGTTGGGCCCAGTTCTGTTCAATATCTTTACTGATGATTTAGATGAAGGGATTGAGTCCATCATAAGCAAATTTGCAGATGACACCAAGTTGGGGGGGAGTGTCAATCAGCTGGAAGGCAGGAGGACTCTGCAGAGGGACCTGGATAGGTTGGAGAGTTGAGCTGATTCCAACGGGATGAGGTTCAACAAGGTCAAGTGCCGAGTCCTGCACTTTGGCCACAACAACCCCATGCAGAGCTACAGGCTGGAGAAAGAGTGGTTGGAGAGCAGCCAGACAGAGAGGGAGCTGGGAGTTTGGATTGACAGGAAGCTGAACATGAGCCAGCAGTGTGTCCAGGTGGCCAAGAAGGCCAATGGCACAGGAACAGTGCCATCCATCCAAGGCCTGGATCAGGAACAGTGTGACCAACAGGTCCAAGGAAGTGATTCTTGCCCTGTACTTAGCACTGGTGAGGCCACACCTGGAGTGCTGTGTCCAGTTCTGGGCCCCTCAGTTCAGGAAGGATATTGAGGTGCTGGAGCAGGTCCAGAGGAGAGCAACAAGGCTGGTGAAGGGACTTGAACACAAGTCCTATGAGGAGAGGCTGAGGGAGCTGAGGTTGTTCAGCCTGGAGAAGAGGAGGCTCAGGGGAGACCTCATCACTCTCTACAACTCCCTGAAAGGAGGTTGTAGCCAGGTAGGGGTTGGTCTCTTTTCCCAAGCAACTATCAGCAAGACAAGAGGGCATGGTCTTAAGTTGTACCAGGGGAGGTTTAGGTTAGATATTGGAAAGAAATTCTTTACAGAGAGAGTGATCAGACGTTGGAATGGGCTGCCCAGGGAAGTAGTGGATTCTTTGTCCCTGGAGGTTTTTAAGATGAGACTGGATGTAGCACTTAGTGCCATGGTCTAGTAACTGCAGCAGTAGTGGATCAAGGGTTGGACTTGATGATCTCGGAGGTCCCTTCCAACCCAGCTGATTCTATGATTCTATGACTCTATGATTTATTTCCAGGATGTCCCACATCCCTATTGGTCTTTATTCCCCTTTAGTCTTACCACGGACACAGAGTTATTTTTGCCATCCAAAAGTGTTTTAGAGAATTCTGAACCTTTGCAGATTCAGAAGGGATCTGAAAATGCCAGACTTTTATTACAAAATAAAAGTAAATTTTGAGCTTGTGTATTTCCCTGAAATACACAGCTTATTGAACGCATTTATAATGGAATTAAGTTGCAAGTAATAAAAAGTAAGAAAAGCAAGTCTTAAAACAATTTGTTTAGTTAGAAATCCCTGACAAAAATGGAATCACTGATATGTAGCTGTCATGTTTTAACACATCTTTACATAGCTTTTATATCACAAACTCTTTCAAAAGACTGCATTGTTCTCCTTTAAGTAGGTCTGTATTAATTTCTTTGCAAAATCTCATAGAAATATGTGTCTATGGCATTATTTTCAATTACTTGTGGATCAGAGGAGAAGACAACACTATGTAACAAGAGTTTGACCCTCATTTCTCCTGTCCTAGACTGACAATAGAAATTTTTTTTGGTGAACATCTCATTTTCCTTCTTGATAATTTCATTTACACTATCAGGTCTGGAAGAAAAAACATAGTTTGTGTTAAGACCCTTTCATTATTCTCCACTGCAGCTGGAGACAGAAGGTTTTCTAGGGAATTGTCCTGAACAAAATCCATTCTATTTCTAAATTTTGTAAAGGGAATGTGAAAGGTAAATGGGGAAAATGGAAGTACTTGTTGCCATACAAGTTAAATTGAAATTAATAGAATGTAGAAAAACAGTAATGAGAAACAGAACTAGCTTTTTTCTTCTTCTAGATATGGATGGTATTGGAGAAAAGAACAGATTTTACTATAAATTAGGTGAATTTGTCATGCCACTATATATTTTATTCCATTACTATTATTGTTGCAGCAGTCTAAAAGGTTCTTTGTTAAACCACTGAATGGAACAAATAGAATTGAAAATGTCAATTTACTATTCCAGTGTACTTGTGAATTATAACTATGTCAAAGAACTGTGATTATTTATTTCTTTAAATTATTTATTTATGTAGCCTTTTTTTGTTTGGTTGGTTTGTGGTTTGCTTTTTTTTTTTCTTGGCTGGTTTACTTGGAAGATATATACATATGTTAGAATAAAAGTCTTTTTGAAAAAAAAAACAAACCAAAGAAAACAAAACCAAACCAAAACAAAACCAAAAACCTTAATGGCTGGGATTAGAATTTTGAAACAAAATATAATTAGGAATTTGAGAGCAGACAATAATGACAGACTACAATATATTTCTATTACATGTTGAAATAAAAAGATGATATGTTCTCCTGAAAGTTATTATTGTAATCACAAATTACTTTCTTTGTCTTGGCCATGACAAAATGCCACTTTAAAAAAAAAAGAAAAAAGTCCAGGACTTTCTCTAGTAAGACAATTGAACTCAACTCAAGAGAGATTACAAGTCAGAGTTACAATTTACTAAAAAGATTACAATAAATACAATGATACAGAAAAAAATGGTTTTAACCTCCCAAAAGACAGATGTATAACCCAGCACACTGGGAAAAGAAGAGAGCAGTGTTTATTAGCTCCTGTGCTGAGCACCATGTGGCCTCTCTGGGTGTAAAGTAAAAGGAAAGGAAAAACTGTTGGTCCAGGTGATGGTCACAGTTCTGTCAAAGTAACGATCACATTCTTGCTGAGAGTGGTAGGCACAGTCCTGTTGAAGTTCTGGTCCTCCTCTGGATCCAATGAGTGGTACCAGAAATCTGCAGCCTTTTGAACTGCTGTCCCAGAAGACAGCATTCCTAAAGTTTGCTATGCATTGGGCAAGCTGTTACACAACCCAATGTACACTCACGAGTAAATGCAGAGTGACTGTAGATTAATTTGATTTAAAGTATTACTTTCCCATTTACACCGAAGATCATCAGAATACATTTGGGTATGATTTTTCAGGCATATTGGCTGTCTCCTAACAATACCACTGTTTCAGTGGCAAACTAGGGACTATGTGAATGAATGATCCTTCTCTTAGCTTGAGATTGATTATTTTTTTATTTTTTTAAAGTTAATGACTGAATTAAGTCATACTTAAGAACATTATTATGTTTAAAAGAAGAAATACTTTCTAAATATAACATCAATAAAGAATGCTTCTCCAATTTCCACATTTCCTTTTTTTTTGGTCTTTAGTGACATCTTACATGGCTGGAGATGGTGACTCATTATCTGGATACCTAAAAAGATAGTAATAATTTGATAAGCATAGTTATAATTTTATGAAGGAGAAGGTGTCATACACATACATGCACACACATTCTTTTGTTAAAATACTTCATCGGATTCTGAATGTTGCGACCTTGCTTTCAGAACACTCATGTCAAAATAATACACTAGTATATGATCTCTAAGTATGTTCTGCTAAATATTCAAATTGACACAAATGAAGAAATGCTGGTGTCTCTCCAGAACTGCTTTGATTGAAGCTTAAAAATAATCTTTGTTTTTAATGCTCAGTAGCTGAAATTCTACTATAAACATTGGTTTAGAATATTAAATAAGAAATAGAACAACTTACTACTTCTTGTTCACATTTTTTAAAGCAAGCTGGGCTGCCCTGCGCGCCATGCGCTATAGGAAATACAGACTACCTGTGCAACTAATACCCAGTGTCCTCTACTGATCTGTTTCAGGAAAGATAGAATAAATGGAAAACACTAAGGAAAAACAAATAGCTAATATAACACCTAGAGCTGGAATGCATACTTATACAAATAACATTGCAAACTACTCTTCTCATGAGAAAACCCTAACCCTAACCCTAATCTAATCCTAACACCATTCAGTGGAATAGTCTTCATACAGAAGTTTTATTCCATTCACCTGTAAGACTGGAAGGTTTTTTAAAGTATATTTTTAACCAAAGAGAAAGTTTTTGTAAGAGGAAGCACTGTTTTTTACTAGAAATACATAAATAGCCTTACTTGACACAATTATCACTTGTGGGTTTTTATATGGGGTTGTCCCTTCAAGAAATGACATCACAAGGATACTTCAGTTATAAGTATTTGACTTATTTGTCATTTTTTTCTTTGAAATTGGTTATACTGCAGATTATATGCTCACTTGATGCTGCTGTTTATACAGTGGAGAGAGTGTGACTGAATGTACTTCTCTTTTGTGCCAGCAAAGTAGTATTATTTCATGTTCAGTAGCACTGCATCAGACTGGGTTTGCTGGTTGGTTTCTCAATCAGTCAGAAAAGCTGAGCCCTTGTGAGTGAACTTATTAAAGCTTTTGGTATTCTTGTTCTGGAAAATTCAATTTTAATAGCTACAGGACACCACCCTGAATCAGTTGTCTGCTTTCGGGGACTTACGTTGGATGGGATCTCTAATGCCAAAGAGAGCTTCATCTTGACAGCAAGGATATAGCTGCTCAAAAAATAAATGATCACTATAGACCATTAGTGAAAATAACCTGATTTTATTTTACTAGCTGCTGTAAATATTTACTTTGACAACCCACTTTATCGAACTATGAGGATACAGTTTTGTGTATGATAAGACTGAAGGTCAATGCTTGTTTAATAAACTCTAAATAAAGAATTATGTGACACATTGTACACATTTCACATCCAATGATGTATTAATGCATCATTGCACTCTGTATAATCAGCTCAAATGACTTCCTTTAAGGAGACAGAGATTGTTTCCCTTGCATCTTTTTTAAAAAAAAAAAAAAGTTTAAATGCACTATTGGTTAAATGACAGCAATCCGGCTAACATTTAAGGTGAATACTATATTAGACCTATTGAATTTTGTAATTTTCAATGTCTTAGGGATATATGAGAGATAAACAAATTCAGCTTATATTACAACAGTTATAAAATAATTATCTGTTAATACTACAGTCAGATCTAATGCTAGAATTGACAAAAGCTCGTATTTGGAGTGGTGGTATAGCCTCAAGCTTTCCATACAGAAGTTTCACTATGAATTCTCTGTAGCATATTTCTGCTTGGTTATTTACTCTGAATACCAACCGACGTGGACACATAAAGATATAGACAGAAATAAATATTTATAAGCCACAGAACAAAACGACTTTGACTGAATGTTTGACACTGGATGGGAAATAGGGGCTCTGATTTGCATGGATAGATACAGGCTCAAATATAAGGCTAGATGTAATTTTCTCCAGTGTTGAGTTGTGCTGCTTCTTTTCTTAATGTTATTAGAATTTAAGCTATTGCAAAAACAATTGTGAAGATATTAAAATGGCCACTCTGGTAGTCAGCTCTGGGATATTAACCTGCCAAGTCCAGTTGTATGGATCAATCTCAGTATGGTTCCCAAAGCAGTGCCTGAACTTTTAAAATCTTACTAGAACTATTTTATTCCTCTGCCTCCAGTTCCCTGAGTGTTCCTGAGCTTGCAGCTCCTACTTTAAGGAACTATGTTCATTTTTATCTTACTGTTGAAACATTTCTTTTTCCTATTTTTTTATTTAATAAAGAATTGATTTAAACTACTGATTATAAATATGATTGTGATGTAAAAGATAAAAGATTGTTCTTGCTTTACTGTGAATTCATAGGGCAAAAGAATGCATAAGGGAAAAGACAAGCATGTTCATAGGGCAAGAAAAATAAATATTTTTTTTGAATACTATTTTTATATTTCAGTAAAGTGGAATCTATGTTATCTGTGTATATATATCAATCCAATTATTAGCCAAAATTACATGAAGTTATTTTTTTTTCAGTCAACTCAAGCTTACAGGAAGATTGTTGGTTGCAAAGGAACTTGGGAAACTTTGAACTACCCAGGGCTGTAATTTCACACAGTGTCCCTTTCCAGTAACAACCTTCACTCTTTGAAAGAAATTCAGGTTTGTTCACACCACAGACAGGAGGTGTTTACAAAGACTCAGTTGAGATGACTGTAAACCAAGCAGTTTAGATACTGGTGTTAAATAGTAACTAGTATTGCAGGAAATTATCAAATTTCCCAATAAATTTAGAATGTTCAGGGCCAGTATTTAAAGGCGATATCTATCACAAATTCCTTCTTCTGATCGTATTCAATTCTCCTGGTGTTAGCCCAGATCTCAGGAAGAAAAATGACATTAATACTCTGTGGTCAGGAAAATGGCATCAGTTTATGTCCCTTTAGCTAGCTGTATTAGCTCCACAATATTAATCACAACAATTACAGCTTATGAACCCAGGTATTCCATGACATTGGTAAAATGTCATAGTGTCATATTATTAGTATAAATTGGTTACAGTATTAACTGAAAAGGCTCATGGTAACCATGAACTAAGAAGAACATACATATTAGAAGGGGTACCATTCTTTTAAAGCAAGTTCTGTCTGTTGTATCAGCAGACAAGGGTAAGATACCTGAAAGATAGCAGCATCAGAGTTTCTTTAAAGAGTAGGAAAGTCTGCTTCTCTCCTCCACCTTTCAAGAAACTATAAGACAGAGTCCATTTCCCCAAGAATTAAAAAAAATTTAACAAATGAAACTTTTCTGTAAAAGTTCTGAATCACATATAGCTAAACCCAGGAGTTATTTATGGGAGTATATTTGATGCAGTAGCCTACTTGTGGGCTTCCAGTACCTGAAGGGAGCCCATAAGATAGAGAACTTTCTACAAGAGCAGGTAGTGACAGGACAAGGGCAGACATGTTTCGAACTCAAAGAGAGTAGCTTTAGTTTAGATATTGGAAGAAATTCTTTACTGTGAGGGGTGGTGAGGCACTGGAACAGGCTGCCTAGAGAAGCTGTGGGTGCTCCATTCCTGGTAGTGTTTAAGGCCAGTTGGAATGGAGCTCTGAAGAACCCAGTCTAGTGAGTATCCCTGTCCATGCTGGGGGGTGGAACTAAACGATTACTAAAGTCTCTTCCAATCCAGGCCATTCTATGATTCTGTGCTGAATACTTTGTTTTGCTGCATTAAGGGAGGGCCTATTCTGCCTATTCACCTCTGGCTCTGTAGTTATTTCTCTAGTTTTGAGGTCTCCAGAACCAGAGCATACCTCTAACTCTGTGAAGTGTGTGTGTGTAAAAACCTATGTATACCTTTCACTTTTTGTATGTGTGTGTGTGTGTCTGTGTCTGTCTGTGTGTGTCTGTGTGTGTCTGTGTGTGTCTGTGTATCATTTACTGTTTACTGTAGTGCTGATGCATCCTGAAGAGATGCAGGGCCTGAGATGTTTTATCTCCTGTCACAGCTCACTTCAATTAAATTAATGGATCCATTCAGTTCTCTCTTTCCTCTTTCAGCTGCATCACTGCCGAATACATTAAAAAGATCTTAAGTCTCAAGATGGTACACTATGGCATTAGCCACGGCACTCATTTCCCTCTGTCTTCTTTCTCTGTAAATCAAATAATTAATGAGATCTCTACCTCAATAGAGTACTTCATCAATATTTTGTAGCAAAAGGAAAAAAAAGATGCTCTTGTAGGAGCTTTTCTCTACAATTGTGTAGGATTTGGTGGGCAAATGATGTAATTCTAAAATGACAAAATATGATGATTTTTTCCAATTTGCTCTTTTTTTCTGAGAAAAATTATTCTAAAAGCCCATCTACTGACTGCATCTGTTGTAAAGTTAGGTGCCATTTGAATTTTAGACTACTTGTTGTAGAATATGTAATTGCTAAGGTTTTTATAACCATCAAAATATAATGTTCAGTGTTTTAATTCAATTAATAAAAAATAATTATACTGCATATAATGTCAACTATTCTCTTTTCTTTACAGAGAAATTATTTACCTTGACACCATTAATCTCTTCATGATATTTAAATGAAAATTTCATACAGAAAATATATTATAACATAGACAGTGGTGCAGAAATTTATCCCAAGGCTAAGTAACAGTTTTACAGCAGAGGCATTAGCTTTCAGTCCTGTAGTTCTAGCCTGATTCATTTTAATCTTTTCTTAAAAAAAAATTTATTTCAAAAACCTAAATAGTCTTCATGATTCTGTTGTTGAAGTGACACTGATTATTTAGCTGAATACCAGGCCTCTTACTGCGAATCATGCACTGATTTGCAATTACTTTTTGCCTTAGGTTTTGAAAAAGGAATATAGTAATTTTAATTTAATGATTTGGCTGCAAACGGGATGTGAATGAATAGAGAACATTTGACTACGTTGAGAGGGAAAGAGTCAAATAGAGTCTTACTGAGTCGTTAAAATATAATGGCAATTTTTACTGAAATGACAATTTCCTTACATTAAAATTAAACATTACCTTTTGATGAAAAATACAAACATGCAGTACTGGCCTTCAAATAAGTTCCACTAAATATCACTACACTGTTGTGGTAAAAATAGTCCATTCTTGCAGGATAGGCATAACTGCAACTGCATAGAAATACAAACTGTCCCTTCTGCATATTGATCCTTGCAGGAGAAAAGATCTTAGAGACAAAAGCCTGTGAACAACATGGCAATCGATTTGTAAACAGCAGTAATGGCACAATTGTTCCAGACATTCCTTTTTCATTACAAGGTAATTTTGGCTGTGCATGAACTAAAAAAAGCATCCTTCCCAGAGAATGATCTCTGGCCCCAAGGCAGGTGTGCACAGTGGCTCAACTCCAAGCTGCTCAGGGTGAGCTCTCAAGCCTGGGACAAGTGCACTGAGCAACTGACCTGAATCTGCTACGTCTTCCGTATGTTGCCTCTGTGACTATGATAAGTTTTTACAATCAAAACCAGGTACAGTTTTTCACTTAAATTGGCTGAATCGATATAAAAAGACACAACGCAGCCTCTTGCAACAGTATTTTTGCAACAGTCAACTGACACTGTGCTGTAGCATGGGAAGCATGGTGAAGGTTTGGCCCTTTTGAGGACAGAGACTTTGAAGATAGCTTGGAAGAACTGATAGAATAGAGGGGGATGAACCTAATGCAATTCTATCTGTACTGCTCAATCTCAGAAACTATAGCCAAGACTAAACTATCTATGTATCTATCAATCTATCTACCTACCTATTTCAAACTTTATGGGTCCAAAATCTTTAAATTTTCTGCTATTAATATCTCGTCTTTGAGATTAAAAAAAGAAAAATTACAGAAAGGGGGAATTGAAGGGGTTAATAGTGGGTCTAATAGCTCCCAGGATGGAGATATTGACTGGGAAATTTTTCAGGTGTATCCTTGATGATAAGGAAGTCAGTATGCAGCCCTAGTGGAGAAAACAAAAACAGACTGTAAAGTTTCAGGCCTAGGATGTGGGAACTGCAATCAGGCCTTGAGCTTTGCCAAATGTATCGCCCACAGAACCTAGCCAATGAAAACGCTGTTGCTTGCTTACCTAAAATAAGGATACTGGTTGCTGCTAGCAAGGGGTGTAAAAAAGCAGATGAGAAAATAAAGAGAATTCAGACATCGTTTCTGCACATAACTGACTCCTTGTATCTTTATCGGTCGTCATGACTCTACACTGACAGACCATCATGGGACTAATGATATAGTTCTCTGTTCACAGGAACAACTGGTGCAGCTGGGAGTGTAGTGCCTAGCTGGTGCTGCTAAAGGATTAACACTGTGAGCACAGTGTTGCACCTAGTAGCAAGGAAAGAACCAACTTCTGGTACGAATTTCTAGCATGGATTGCTTTTTCTTTGGAGACAAAACATTCTGACAATAACATAAAGTCCTTCCAGGATACAGATTCCATATGTGTTTTGGTTTCAGTGAAATCTGGAGCACTGTGGTTTTGTAGTTTCAGTGATGAAACCAAAATCACTTTGGATTTTGTCCTTGCAACCTACAGAAATATTGACTACACTATTGCATTTGAGTTTATCAGGTTCACCTGTGACATTATCCAGCTAAACTAAAACTCTTTTTTGTTTGAAACAGCTCTTCCTTTTGCCCTGGAGCAGTGTGTGTGGCAGCACTGACAGCTTGCGTTGCTGTCCTGTTTTTATTCTTACATTGGGCAAAAGGATGATTCCTTGTATATATTTTTTTCTTGGTAGCTATTTTGAGAAGTTCTCTTATCTCCAGGAGACACTTGCAACTGCTTCTGGAAACTTTCTTGCTGGTGTTGCACATTTTCAAATTTCCAAGAATTGCTTACGATAATAAATAAAAGCAAGGAGAAGAAAATACTTAAGTAATGACTTGGATTCAGAAACAGGTCTTGTTTTTGAATATTTCTTTGAGCCAATTATTTCTCCAGGCAATTAATTTTCCCATTTTCATCCTTTCACTTATATTCCAGGTAAATAGCCTTTTCTGAAACAAACAGTTTGTTAACTAAAACATTCATATTGCTAATTGATTTAATAAAAGTCTTAGTAGTGCCATATCTGTAAAATTTAGTGTATATATAAAGAAGAGGAAAATGTATTGTGCAGTTGATCTCAATATTCACCTCCTGCCTCTAGTGATCGGTTAACAATGTAAACCAGATTGAAATCCTACAAAGACATTCACAATTGTTTTGGAAGATTGGCTTATTATTGTTGGATTACTTTTGTCATTCAAAAATACTTTTGTCATTCAAAAATACTGCTACCGTATTTCTAAGCAGAGAGATTATCCAAGAATTCATTGCTCAATTAATTACGTCTTCCTCATTGTACTCTCTATTATTCCATTCCTAAAAAACTCCACAAACAAAAAACCCCAACAATTGAAACTTGATTCCTCTTCCAAGTTACTTGAGTTCACCAGATTTAGATCAAGAAATTTGTAAATGACATGAAGATGCATCATATTTATCGTATATTGAGATCTTGTCTTGCTTTGTACAACTTTGGAAGTGGTCTATGGAAGGGATTAGAAAGTTCAAAGAAGAATTGAAAGTAGAATTAATTTTACTTACTTGTTTTTCTGGCTCATTCAAATAAATTTGTTTGTCAGTCATACTTCTGTGATTCCTTGGGATGGAGCTCTTATCAGAGGCTAAAACTTCTTTTAGTCATTTCCTCTGGTGTAACTTAAGGCCACTTCCTCTTGTCCTTTCACAAAGTAATGACTTAGCATATGCTAACCCATACAACTTAGTGAAGTCCAACCCATACAGTTTTAAATTATACAAATATCAAGAAAAGAGATTAGAAGAAGTAAAGAAAGAGAAAAAGAGAGAGTTATAGCTACCACCCCAGATTCAGCACAGATCCAGCTATGATGAATCCAGGAAATGGCAGGGCTGCAACCATGTGTTGGTTTTATCTGCTCTGGACCCCTGTGGCCACCCCAACCAGGAGACACTTTTGGCGCACTGGCCAGTCTGGGTCCCCGGGACAGGAGCAGTGCTCCCAGTGTGCCAGCTATTCTGAGGCTGGGTTAGGGGCTTCTGGGGATGTGGTGTGGGGCCATAGGTGTGCCAGTGAGTGACAACAGCTTGGGGCTGGCCCATGAGTCTCCAAGGGGCTGGGGCATGGGCCAGGGCAGCACTCCAACCTTGTGAAGTTTGACCTGTCCCTTCCCTCACACACACACACACACTTGAGTTGGTCTGAGCCAATAATAAATGTAATAATCCAGTGTCTCATACCACCACATGGATTGGAAAAATCATTAGGAGGAGAGCAAATTGGACTTTCTTCTGTAGTAATGGGATCCTAATCTAGCAGATAGAGGGAGGAAAAGGAGAGGAGGAAAAGGACAATATACAAGAAATCGTGTAGCATAAGAACAGGAACTCAGTCAATATAGAAACTCTACTCCATGCAAGTAATTGTCTCCCACCCTGTGAGACTCAAAAAAATTGCAGGCAAGGTGTAATCTAGGATCCGGGGAAAAGTTTATGAAACCAGCCTGTCAACAGTTTCCTTCATTTTTGCACTTGGCTCTTAATGCAGCATCGTTCTTCAGTGAGGTGTAGCATTTCATTTATTCCTTATTTATTATTCTGTTATTCATTATTTAATAACAATGTGCCAAGCATTTGACAATTTTTTAAAACTACTTTTGATACTGCTGGACTTGTAAGCTGAGCTCCAAAATAGTATAGCAAGTCCAATGTAAGATTCTCTGTTGCCCATCTGCTATTGCACTGCAATTGCACCCTCTTTAAGAGTAAGCCCATTTTCAACAGGTAGGCTGCCTCACATTTTGGTGCTGATAATCTTACAGGTCCAGGTATCATCATAATCCAAACAAATATACATATCCCAGATCACCACCCTCATCCCTCCCACCAACCAGGTTTCAGGGGGATCCCCAGGACCCGTTTATACCCAGGGAAAAGAGAAATGTCAGGCTGTACCATGGGAAAATGACATTTGGTCTGGTTGCCTTGAGGGAATCAAAGGTATAACAGAACTACCTACTCAGCTTATTATTCCATTCAGGATCCTGGATTTGGACCAAATACTTTCCCAACTTGCCAAAACCTGTATTGGTTGGTATTTCAGTTGAGGGTGTAAATACTAAGTCTGTCATAGAACCTGGATGTTCTTATCCCATGTAATTTTTTTTACTAATTTTGTTGTCACCCTATAACCTCCCTTACCTCCAAATCCAAATAGCTGTATCTTTCATTACGCTCTTTTGAGCTCCCTTTCAATTCTCTATCCTTACTGCAAAAACATCTTGTTTGGTTACTGGGCAAAAAAATAAAACATGCTGTTGTCTCGTATGGTTAACGTGCAGCTGTGCATTGTAGTGTAGGTAGGAACTCTGTTTCCAGTAAGTGCAAAAGTCTGGGTAGCTGCAAGTAAAAATGACTTCAAAAATGTCTTGATCAATGCTCGCAGTTACAGCTTTGTAAACAGTGCAGGGTCTAAGGACTTGGTGTGCTACACAGTCATTGTGGTGACAGACCTAGTGTGAACACATCTCTTTTTAGGACAGATAAATCCTTTCATTCCAATTACAAAGAATTTGCACTCAGGGCTCTGCTGGTTCACCTCAACACAAATGCTAGATAATAAGAAACTAGATAGCTTGAACTGTGCTTTAACCAAGAGGGGTCATCTGGGTTGTAATGAGATCCCCTGCCAGAGCTGTATTTGTGGCATAGAAAGGATTAGGATAGGAAAACAGTGAATCTGGAGTGAGATGGATACAGCTGCACATACCTGGCACACAGATTTCTGTGGTTGTATTTGACTGCCTGCCAATATAAAAGCCTGACTTATTAGTCGATCTACATAGTTGTTTCACATAAAAGTGACATATCCTCTGGAACTAACACCACCAGTCTTCTCCCCCATACTAAGCTCTCTGTTTGGGCTACAACCACTACTCCTTTCCTGCAGACTGAGACGGTATCAAGTTATCCACCCTTTCAACAACTCTGTAGCAGAGGTATTGAATTAAAATGAGGTAGCTACAGGTGGCAGCAGCTGCTAAAGTATGGCGGGTTTAAACTTTGTACTGAGTCTACTCTATCTTTTTGTTTGTCTGTTTTATTCAAGCAGTCTACTGATTATAAAGTTTCATTGAGTTGTGGAAGGATATTTTCTATGTTCTTTTTTCCCAGTAAACACTGGGTAGCCATTCAATATCAGCAGTTTTTAATCTCATTGACAAAACCTGTTAGTGTCTTTAAGAAATAAAAATGAAAGGAAAAAAAGATTTTAAATAACCTAGTCCTTTAAAAGAAAAGGAGGTAAAAAAAGAAAACATGATACAAAGAGAAGCTTATTGTACATGAAATACAAGCAATGTAAAAAGGACTGGAAGGAAGGCACTCAGATTCTGACAATCCTACTGGGCAAGTGCTTTTGAAACGTATTGTAGGAAAATCAGGTGATATATAAACATGCATCACCAATAGACCAGGTTGCTCAAGGATTGGTAGAGGTTACATACTGGATGAATAGCAGTAACCTAGAAATCTCAAGTAATAGTAAAAGCACTGTTCCTGCCTCTTTTCTTCTGAACTGTGAGTATACACAGTCCAAACTAAACAGCATAGTACACTGGCTTTGAAATTTAAAAACCAGGTAAGAGTTTGAATAGATATTTTGGGGAGTGAAAACATATGAACAAACTTAATTGTCCTCATGCAACACATATGAATGCAAAGTCTGGAAGACAAGTTCTAGAGACTTGGGTTTGAATTATCGGTTTGGCATCTTAGACAAAGTGTCACTAACTCATTTCTGCTATCCATCTGTTACCGATGTGCCAGGTGTAATGACCACTGATGTTAAAAATAAGATTATTGATGGATAAAGACACCTCTCAGTCAAAAAATATGAATAGTGTAGTCTTGATATTTTCAAGAGAAGACAGATTCTCATCAAATAAACTGTAAGAAAATGCTCTTCTCCTGTTTTCTTTTTGTTGTTGTATGTTAATAAACATCTCTAAGCAAACAATTCTTTCTTCTCATCCTTGGAGCTATAGCTGTGATGTTAACAGCTGACAAGACTGTTCAGCACATATGTGGGGTAATTTCTCATGGTACTTTAGCAATTGACCCACCAGGTTGTTTTACCTAAATACCTGCAGGTTTTTTAAGTCACGCCTATGATTATCCTGCGAAGGAAGACAGGACATCTGTAATTATGTAATGATTATATACAATTTAACTGGGGCAGATAGGAAGAAGAGAAAAGATTCATTTCCTCCAATGTTTTACAGAAACAATTAGGAACTGAAGTAGTGAACACTGCTTTTAATAAAGCAAAGTAATCCAGCACTATTACAAGTAATTTTGTTGTAGCATATATTCTAGGCTCAAAGAATTAAAAGCAAAAAATTAAAAGCGGCAAAGAAAAGCTGAAAGACAATTAATTACTTATTCTGTTTCATCTTGATGAATCAAGAGAGAATACACTTTGTGTAAAGTGGTTTTGGACGTGGCAAACTATAGGGGATGGCATGGAAAAATCTTCTTTAAGAGGGAGGGTATAAGGATCAAAATCCAACTGTAATTCACAACAGAAACTTTAAATTATCTGAACAGAACATGTATTCAGATTGCCTGGTGTGAAATAGCATCTTGCACTGGCCTGCTTTCACGTTAAGTAACTAACCTTGGTTCAGTGGTGATAGGTGTAAACCTTATGGCTTTCACTGGCAACTCAATCTGAAATGATTGGAGAGTGTTCCTTCATTTGTCACTCAGCAATTAATATGCTGAATCTTGGCTGCCTTCTACTTACTTCTCAAAATTGGCATTGAAAATTTGGGAAGCTATGGGCTAGAATCCTGTAGAAATAATTTCATTAGCAGAAGGGGCTCTGAAAAGTAAATGAATGCAAAGCTGGTATTACATTTTTTTCTATTGCAACCATATTAAAAAAAACCCACCTGTTGGTATCCTTGCTACAGTGAATATTTCTGTATTTTATACCCAGTGGAGCAACTTCTGCTGAGAAGCCTCTCACCTTGTGTGTTTCTAGATTAGCTCATAAACCAAGATAGTATTCCTGGTGCAAGCTCAATAGATCCGTTGGACACCCTGTAGATCAAGGGTGACGAGAATGAAAATGGCTTTGCAGAAGCCATACACCTCTCTCCTTTCTATAAGCCCCGTTAAGGTACTGAAAAGAGATCTCCCCGGAGCCTTCTCTTCTCTACTCTCAACAACCCCAACTCAACCTGTCTCTGTTGGTTGCTCCATCCCTTTAATCATCCTTGTGGCCTCCTCTGGACCCGCTATACAGGTCCATGTCTTGCTTATGTTGAGGACCCCAGAACTGGACACAGCACTCCAAGTGGGGTCTCAGAAGGGCAGAGTAGAGGGAGATTCCCTTGAACTGTTGTCCATGCTGCTTTTGATGCAGCCCTGGATGCAGTTGACCTTCTGGGCTGTGATGGCACAATGTTGGCTTGTGCCCAGCTTTTCATCTACCAGAATCTCTATTACTTATGTCTGGGATTGCCCCAAAGCAGGTGCAGCACTGTGCACTTAGACTTGATGAACCTCATGAGGGCCCACTTCTCAAGTTTGCCCAGGTTACTCTGCATTGCACCCCACCCTTCTGTTGTGTCAACTGCACCACTCAGGTTCATGTCATCTGGAAACTTGCTGAGGGTGCTCTTGATCCCACTGTCATTGATAAAGATATTGAAGAGCATGTCTCCCAAGACAGAGCTCTGTGGGACACCACTCATCACCAGCCTCCACTTAGACACAGAGCCATTGACCACACTTTCTGGCTGTGTCCATCCAGCCTATTCCTTTTGCACTGAATAGCCTACCCTTCAAATCCACGTGTCTACCATTTGGTGATAAAGGTGTCATGTGGGACCATGAAGAAAACCTTCTGTAGAAGTCGAGGTAGATGACATCAATTGGTCTTCTCTTGTCTGCCGCTGCAGTCACTCCACCAATAGAAGGCCACCAGATTGGTCAGGCACAATTTGCCCTTAGTGAAACTAAGCAGGATTTCTTTGGATCATCTCCTTGTCTTGCATGTTCCTTAACATTACTTCCACAAGGATTTGCTCCATGATCTTCCCAGGCACAGAGGTGGGGCTGACAGGTCTGTAGTTCCCTAGTTCTTCCTTCATCTCCCTTTTTAAAAATAGGATCCATATTTTTTTTCCAGTCACTAGGAACCTCATCTGACCACCATGACTTTTCAAATATGATGGAGAGTGGCTTGCCAACATCAGCCATTTCCCTCAGGACCCTGGGATACATGTCATCAGGTCCCATAGAGTTGTGACTTGTTATTTAAGTGGTGAGCTAATACTCTTGTCCTAGCCCAAGTGCAGTATAAACAATGTATGCATAAGTTGCTTAAATAAACAGTGTCTCAGCTCAGCCTTCAGGTGTTCTTGCTAGATGGAAAGAGTTAAAAATCACCTATAATCAGGTGTTCTGCTGTCTCAGTGCTTCATATAAGCATTCAGACATCTGTGATTGTTGCCAGACAGTCCAAGCCTAGAGTAACAAGATGGGGTAGAAAAATGGAATGAATGCATTTTAGACCTGCCCCAACCCAGTTGTATTCTCACATCATGGATCTGAACTATTATCCAAATAAAGGTTCCCATTAATAATTTTTATTTAAGCTAATAAATAATTATTTTTTCACAAACATCAAAAGTATCCAATTTTAATTTTTTGTCAACCCAGCTAGGTATTGGCAGGCCCACTGTGTTCAAACAATTTTCTTCAATTAAATTTCTTACCTCTTTGAGATCTCCCATTTTAATTTATGACTACTTACACCATGCATATCTGTTATCCTTTTAATGACTAAGCAATTCATAAACATTTGATTATGTATCCAGTAGCATTAATTTGTTATATATGATTTCTGTTCTAGAAGAAACAAAGAGGATAAATCAGTCTCAGATTGAAGACTTCAACCAAATTTCCAGTTTCTCTCTCCACTGTTTGGTTTTAAATACATCAGAAATTATGTAACATATAGTAAGGTAGGACCTAATGGGTGTAATTGTCATGGGTTTTATGGAATAAACACATGATAAATAACAGTCTAATATTTATTTTGTGATACAATCTACTATCCACTGAAGTGAGAGAAAATTCAATAAACCCATCAGACTTCAATGAAAAACTCAAGAGATGGAAAGTCCATCACTCCAATTTTTCAAATGACTGAAGTATTTTTTACCCTTATGGTTTTCTTTCTACGTTACATGTCTGGTTTCAGCTTCTAGTTACCGGTTTTTATTGTACTTCTGCAACCTAGTTTAAGATTACCCTGTAATCAAATTACTATTCAATCTTCATTCTGAGAAGCTAAACAGAGTTCTTGGAGTTCTTCTCTTCTACAGTATCTTCCCTGTAAATAATCTTTTCTCTATTCTCTGTAAGATTTCAAGATCTTCTCACAATATTACATCAGCCTGGACTGAATATTATATGTGATCTCAGAGATGAGAGATAATATCCCTTTCCTTCTCCTATTAGTTACCTTTTTTCATGTAGGTATCCAAGAATTAAATCTTATTAGAGTCATGGTTAGGTCTCATCTACCATAAAATGTAGATTTTTTTCCCCACAGTCACAATTTTCTTAGAACAAAAGTTTATCTCCTTAAGATGCTACCTGTGCTCATTATTCATTGGAAGATTATTTTATACTTAGTTGTATTAAAACACATTCTGGAGGAGATGTCCCAGTTTACTTGATGACTAATTATGGCTGCCTGTACTCATCAATATTAAAAGTCTATTATTTTTGTGTCATCTTCAAATTTTAAGAGCAGTGATTTTACATTTACTTGCAGATCATTTGTTAAAATGTTGAGTAGCACTGGGTCTTTATAGAATCCCACTGCAAGATCCACATTTGACAATGATTCTCCTTTGACAAATACTTTTTGAAAACCATTTGATAGCCAACTTTTAATATGTGTTTTATTGATACTGCATAGTGCTAGTGTCTCCAGCAGAATGTCATTTGATATTAATAAAAAACTGTTAAAAGTCTAGATGTATTACATCTCTGTGGTTATCTTTATCAAACAAACTAGAATCTTATCAAAAAAGAGTATAATATTTGTTTGATGGGCCATATTTAAAGGAGAAGAAAAAAAGACAAAATCACTCTCATGTCAACAAACATTAATTGTATAACAGTTTTTCAATCCTCCTTTAATTGAATACCTCTTCAACTTTTCATGCCACTTAATCTAGCATACTGATACCCTGTCAGGTCTGAGACATCACAGTGGAGAACGTCCCGGAAGTTTACCAGCTCTCTATCAAGTAATTATTATAGTAAATTTTAGACCTGTAGTCTTATGAATGAACCAGCAATATTTTCTGATAAATAGACCTTAAAAGCTTGATACTTTTGTTTGTTGGTTTGTTTGTTTGTTTCAAGAGTTGATCAGATGAAAATGATTACGATCGGGTCATAATATTTCCATCCATTTAAAAATACTTTCTCTTAAATCCTGGAGAGTAAAATCCTTCTTCCTCATTATAATTTTTAAACCTGACTACCAAGGGAAAAGTACTAAGAAATATCTTTTGCTTTGAAAATGTGAAATAGTTTTAAATTTGAAACAGATTTAAGTGAATATACTAATCACCATGAACTATTTCAGTTTCATCGATTAATATTTTCATGAGAATTGTGGAAACTATTGGATGAATTCCAAACAAATTCAGTGATGTGATTGTTATCTCTTCATGGTAGATGAAAGAAGTTTAGAAAACTTCTTCAGTTTATTCCACTCTTTAAAAGAATAGACATTTTTATATTACTGAATATGTAAAACTATTTAAGATTTCACTTTACACTGGGTAGGAAAAAACCATATCACGTATTTGAGAAAAGGCTAAATTTCTTTTGGGAGTTTACATTAAGTGCCCTAAAAATATATTCCATTAGAAGGACTTTTTAAGACCAAATATGAATTTAATAATAATGCAAAATAGTATAAAAATATGATTGTAAAAACCTTCAAAATCTGACAATATAAAGAAAGAATAGGAGAAAATAAATGCAAATTAAAATGATGTTACTTTAAAAGAACTTCTGTCTTAGGAGGCCTAATCTCCCTACATGTCTAAATAATTAAACACAAGGTGCTTTTCAGAGATTAATGATGCATTTTACTTCAGTTCACAAGGCAATTGAAAGTACTATACTAAGAGTATAATTGAAAAAAGAATTGTGGTTCATAAAAAAAAAATAAAATAATTCCATGTAACCCTGCCTAGTGTTTATGTCCTCAGTTAAATTAAATGGGACAGGACCAGTAAGTCTGGAAATTTTCAGTATTTATGAAGTTGCCTTGAAGTATTTTGTCACTTTAAAATTTCTCTCACCCTATTGCTGAAAAAAGCTGTCTCCATGTTAATCCATATGTATGTATACATATATAACCTTCCTATGAGGACAGTAATGCCTCTGTTATCTGGGTCACTAGTTCTCTCACTTTGGGAAAAGAATGCCAACTAGAGCACAGGGGTCCCTTTTTATCAACGCAGGTATGGGTGGAGAAGGAATTGACCTCTTCAGGGAATCATGTTAAAGAGGCACTTTTGAAGGATTTTCAGTTGGGAAGTGCCTCACAGAAAATGTATATGTGGGGAAAACGATAGGAAAAGGAACAGACAATTTTGGGAGCAGGGAAAAAATATTTATAATATCTATGAAGATTGGCTATTGTTTTGAGATGACAAGCCAATTCTGAGTGGCTGCTGCAAAATTCAATCATAATCCATACCAGATCATATCAAACTCCAAGCATACCAGTCGTATAATTTGGTTATTGTAAATATACATAAATTATTATGAGGATTTGACACAGATTGGGGTGAATATACATTTTATTATCATTGTCAGTAGTGCTATCGTGCTAAGTCCAAATGTGGAGGTCTCTATTCATCTGTTCTTCCCCACTCATCTGCTCATATGCTGGTAGCTCACGTGTCCCCCTCCCTTGCTGCAGTAACTGGTTTTCTGCCTGCTTTAGTAAACTAAATAGGTCTTGGGCTTGAGCTCAGCCCACTCCCATAGGAGTTAAATGCTAGTAAGCCTTCTGTCAGAGTTTTAGCCTAGCGCAGTTGCTGCTTATACCTGGATAAGCTCTAAATGATGATTGAAGTTGAGGCTTGTTCCCAATATCATTTACAGGCAAGATCACCTATTTTATGGTGCAAGGAAATTTAGGTATAGATGCCATGGCAATTTCTTGTGGGCCAGAAGACAGTCACTGACCCCAGTGTTTACAAGAACAACTACTCTTCCTCTCTTCTGGGATCTACCTGTAAAATCAGGAAACAAGAAGTGGAACTATGCAATGTGTCCAAACACTATGGGTCTCACCTTCTCCTGCCCACTGGTATGCCTTATCCAAGTGCAGGTGCATGCCTGGGCTGCCTCTGGCACCAAGTGGTACACTCACAGCTTTGTTCAGCAACAGTGCACAAATACACTGTTCAGAAACAGGGACCTCCAGGTTTACAATTTTATAGAAATTCAGGAAGAGCAAAACACCTTGCAGTGTTCTCAGGTACAAATCTGCAAAAGTGAAGACAATTGCAGGGTCAATGATAATCCAGAAGTAAAAACTGCAGTAAGACAGCACTGAGAAGCACCAAGACCCAAGCAGAAGACACAGACACAGATATGTTTACTCAAGATCACACAAGAACTCTAGACTAGGAAATTCTGGGATGAGAACCTGGATTGTGGGAATTAGCCTCGCAATCATCATAAATTATCCCTCCTTTGCATAGTCCCTATAAGAATAAGAATTGCATGAAATATTACAAGAAAGATTAAGTGCATCAAGAGTATATGTCCATGTCCTACATAAGCTGATCTTAACAACAAGAATACAGGCAAATATATTAAAACTTTCCCCATTCAAGTTGCCCAAGAACATCATATTGAATCAAATTCGTTGTTACTGCAAGTACATTTGAAGCACAAGACAATTTTCTCTTTGTAAATGTTTAAACCCTCCACCTTCTCACTGTAATAATTAGATCAAAAAGATGAAACACAATGCATGCGTCTTTCAGTTAAATGGCCCATTTATCTCCCAAGTTAAAAATAACCAACCCACTACATAACTTTTATTTCAGGAATTTTTTTCACTTCTTCAATGAAAGTCAAATAATCATTCTCTGAATGACACCATATAAAAGACTATCTGAAATGACTTATGATTCTACAACCATTTGTTTCATAGCAATGAAGATAAAATTAGGAGATTTTGAACACTTTACAATAAAACTTCAACACTAAAGTTTTCTCTCAAATGTAGTAGTGCTAAATTTATAACTTCCTAATGTGCTTGAAATCCATTTAAGAAGAAAGTCTGAAATTTATAGGCACACATCTAATAATGAGATTTAACTCCGAGCATGGAAGAACTGTCATGTATAATAGCTGTAAAAATTACAATTATATAGCAGATGCATCATACATAATAACCTTGGGCGAGCCTCTGATGTAGAATTTTGCAGTATTTTCTCACTTTTCAGACATCACTATGAGTGTTTAGTGAAGAAGAGCTCACACAAAAATGCAGCCAAGTTCCTACCCTGGAGACTCAGCGGACCAGAGGTGCAGGATACACTGTGGTTCTGCGAACTGTGCTGTCAGGAACTAAGCCAGCGTCTGCCATCCTATGGCTGGATCTGCCATACTGTGAGACAAAAGACCGGGCTCTCCTCATTTGACCACATTTTAAAGGCAAACCTTTGGAATAAGTGTCATCAGAAAGGATAGGGTACTGCCGTGAAAAAAAACAAACAGGGCATGTGGAGATCCAGATATCTTCCTTGTGTGGGATTTCTGTAACCACAGCCAGGATGTTTCTCACACTTGTTTTGGGCTCCTTTCTAATGCAATCTTGTCTATGATCCCACGTATAAACTATGAACAACTCCTGCAGGATCCAGAACTGAAAGTGGTGATGTCCCCATGTTGGGTATGTTCCAGATCCGTAATAGAAAAGTGTAGTCATTATTAAAGGCAAACAGTGCTTGCTGAGAATCCTTAGTGACTGCATGTTCAGTAACAAACATTTCTGTATTCACATTGTCAGAATTGCTCCCACCACGTATTAATCTTTCACCAGAAATTTTATCCTTTTCATCTCTAACTGCAGTGCTCTCTATTAAGAAGCACTCATAAGAAGGTATCGTTACAAGCACTTCTTGAAAGAGCAACCTAGGAAAGTAGTTTTTCTCAAGTCAGACTAAACTATTTGTTGAATAAATTAGAAGCTGATAGCACCAACACCTAAGCAAGAGAGCAACTTGAAACATCTTTGGTGAATTCCAGAACTCCCTTTGGTCTTAATTAGAACAACTGAAAGAAATTTAATTTCAATGAGCTGATGAAAGAAGCTGCTGTCACAATCAGTCAGGCTCTTGGAGTTCAGTTTACAACTTTTTCAGTAATAAACAGTCTCATACAGAAGATAGTGTTTCCCTGAAAAATATGTGTGTCTTTTCTTTTTCATTATGAGACCAGAACATGTGTTGAAACTTGTTTTATTTCTGGGTAAAGTTTCTTTCTTTTATCAAACAGAAACAAAATTTAATAACTAAACAATCTATGAAGAAAATAACTACACTTTAAAAAAAATTAAAAAGGCCTAGTAAATAATCTTCTAGTAATAGGCAATTCTAGACATTTAATTTCTTGGATACCTATATGCTGCAAAAGAAATGCCCTAAATATCTTTGGAGGACCTTCAAGGATCTTGTATATGTATTTTGATGTTACAGGAACTTATTTTTGAGATGTTAAAATGCAGCTGGTGTGAGAATTACTTTTTTTTAATCTTTGACTTCTTCAGTCAAAGTACTTTCTTTTTTCATGTAACTTTATTTCTTCACAATAAACAAAGACAGAATTTGAAATGTACATGAAATGTAATCTGCTGTGTTTTGACCACTTACAACGGATTTTCCATGGAATCAACTACTTTGGTAAAATGAGAAAGATTAAGTCAGCATAGATGTGACATGCAATGTTAACTTATTTAATCTGCAAAGAATTTACACTCCAGTGCTATGTAGATTATTAAAAAAAATAATTTTATAGGAAATTCCCTCTTAAACCACACAAAAATTTTAATAAATTCATCTAAAATTCAGAAGAGCCGGGATAATTATCTAGAACATGGAAGATGCAGATTTCAATTTCTTTTTCCCTTTCATTTGCAGTAAAGAGTAGAAACTGAAAAACAAAAGGTGCCTTTTTAGAGTATAATTACAAGTTCTCCAGAGGTGGCCACAGACTCCTCCCATTTTAGAAACAGAAAGTAGCAATGTAGTAATCCAGTGAGAGTCAGGACAGTGTAATCCAGTGAGAGGTAATGGACATGGGAGTAGGTTTTTGCACTCTGAATGTTCTGAGTAGATTCAGAAACAGTAACCTTGCCATCTTGCTCAGTAAGGGCCATGAGGACTTACTCATGGAAAATTTGAATGCAAAAGTTTACTCCAGTGTCAGCAGAAGAAAGCCTCAAGACTAAACCCCTGGTGTAACTACTTTGACAGAGATAGCTGGAACGACATTGTCCCTTAGATTTCAAGTTATCTAGAGAATCTCTCTAGCTACTTCTATTGCTGTTTTAATTCCATAGTAAAAGGTATTTAAAAATCTGACCCTTACCAGTTATATTAGTTATTATATTATTATCATACCTTTTACAAGGCAATATATTGATATATATTTAAAAAGTCAGTGGTTTCTTCCTACTATCTTCCCCCATATATGGTCAAATCATGTATTGAATTAGAGATTATTTCAGGTTATAGATAAAATAAATAATATAACTGTTGTGTCTACACATATTTTTTTGAAGTGTCACTGTCACTTTTTACACTTGCAAAAGTCAAATTCCACCTGCTTCTGCAAATTCAAAATATGTATTTTCTCTTTGCATTTTTCTTGATTTCAACTTCAAACACAAATCAGCCTCAATATACAGCTCAGATTTGAATAATCAGAAGCAGAAGAAATTCTGAAATGTTCTTTGCAGAACTTGCAATGTATAAATATTTGGTTAAATATGGCACAGAAGACGAGGAAGCTAAACCTTCAGGATTGCATGGAGTTTCACCAAAGGATGAAGAACATGGTCTGTAAGAGCTCCAAGGGCTGTTTTTGAATATTTTGTAGAAAACATACTCTTGGCCCAAGGAAGGTGTACAACAAAGAGGTCAATACAGTACAAGATATTTCCTAATGTCCTTATGTGAATCAAGAATAACTGCCAGTGTTTAATAGGACTTCTCTCTGTCTTGGTTGTAGTCACACTTCTGTACAACTAGGAGAAAATTTCACATGCTGTGGAGATTATGTACACGCAATTCACACTATTCTTGTTTTTCTCAAATATAGATTAAGAAAAAACGCAGAGGAACCAGAACAGCAAAAGGCCAGTGATCTTTTACCTGTTATCCAAAGGAATACAGGCCAAAAAAGATCCTCAAAAGAAGCAACCACCCAAAAAAACCCCCATAAAACCCATAAGGAGGAAAAAGAACTAAAGAACCATAAGAAGAATGCAATGAAACTGCTGAAATTGCCTAGCTTGGATATGTCCCTATTTGAAGTGTTTTTACAAGGACATCCTTGTTACCAGAGTGAAAAAAAATCGTAAATGTTAACTAGAAATCACTTTCCTTCATCCCATATTTTTCCCCTTAGTAAATGAAGACAGGATGAACAGCTAAAATTACTAATTGGTTTACTGATCAGTTGTAGCTTGTTTGATTGATTTGCAATTAATTCTGGTTTGTGGTGCATAGAAGAGGAAGGTTGGCGCCAACCTTTGAGGCAGCTGATACTCAATATCCTCCAAGAGAGCTGTGGGTCAGAATATCAATAATCTGTTTTGAAGCAGCTCCTGAATGTATTGAGACTACGCCTTGTGCATTTGTAAGAGCTCCGGGCAATAAAAAGAAATCTGAATTTGTTAATAAATATACCTTTCGGTGAAGACCAGACATTTTTAACCTTACAATTAATATGTAGCACCATTCCAATTTCAGAAAAGTATAAGTATTTTCCATAATCTGTAATACTATTGGTACTTTTTTAGTGACACTTGCTTATTTCACAACATTCACTTTTTCAGGTTCTTTGCAGGTAAATGGTAACTTTAAATTAAAAGACATTACAGGTTTTACTTAACTAATATTCAAAATTCACAGTAAAGTAACCCTGATAAGAACACTTGCACATGCACAATGTCTGAAGGATAGATCACTTATTTTGATACATGCAGGGCCACATTTAGAGTACAGATCATTTGTTTCAGTTAAGAAAAAAGTTCCTCTAATTAGGAAAGAAAAAAAAGAATGTATCTGAAGACAGAATCAAAATCCAAGCAGAGATTAGTAAAAATGGAGTCAAGAGGAATCTCATGTTCATAATTTATATCTTTCCCTCCTCTTTGGTCATGTTTGTAACATGACATTAGATATTTTCTTTTAAGAACCTGATTTAAGTTTCAGTTTAATATTCACTTGCTGAAAGCATCCTTTCCTGGATACCTTTTACACTTTGCATCACTTTCTACCTAAAGTGATTTTCCAGAAAAAAATAGTGGCAGTCTTTTACTCTGATAGTGTAGATTGCTTATGTGCCTCCTATCATTAGTGTAAGCATCCTATTCCCTGGCCCAATATGCAAATTTTTCCTTTAGTTTCCTGAACTTAGCTCATTTAATATAAAAATCCCTGATTTTTTTCTACAAAATGTATCCTCCTCTGTAGCTTTTCATGAAATTTCCAGGTATCTTTATTACGTTTTACTGATATGTTGAAGAAAAGTGAAATTTTTCTGAAATTGGTTTTTCATTTTCATTCTTTTTTTCTGTTCAAAGCTGAAAGGAATATCTAATGATTTGATTTTATGTGGAAAGTATGTTAAGAAATTATATTGATCCCTCTTATTGTACTATAAATGCATTTTAATGCATGCAAAGCCTAATTTTAAGTATTCTTTGTTTCAACATTTGTGCAAACGGTGTAATTTATAACATGAAAGTGCAACTTATTTTAACTTATAGAAAAATATTTTTCAAACATCTATTTGAAAATATCTTGCAGATGTGTTTATGTAGCATCAAACGTACAAAGGGGATAGGGACAGAGGAAATGAATGGCTATTCACTATTTTTTTGAACCTCCAATAAATAAAACACCTGATTAAAGCTGTAGAAGAGAAGTGATAAGGAAAGCTGAACTGAGTTTCCATGCTACTTAAGACTTCAGCTTTTCACTGTAAGCATGATCTTGTTTCAAACTGTGAATGAGTTTAAAACTGCATGTTAGTGGCCGCATTAGAGATACTGTAATAGTGGTGGATCATTCCCGTGAGAAAGACAAGCAAGGCTTGTGTGACTCCTGTGTAAGAGAGCTATCTGTCACAGATTTCACTTTATCTGATTGAGACTCCTTAGCTGCTGCTTTACTTGCATACTTCTCTATATCCAGACCTTTTGCATCTACAAGCTGCCAGCAGGGGAGTAAAAAAACCCTCCTTCTGATGAGATAGTATTGAGATCTTTGTGGCTTTTTGTCTCAGCATTTAAACATTGGATTTAATTGGCTGACATCTGAACTTTGAAAGAATCCTAATTCTTATGGGAGGTGTGTTTTTTCACTGTATTTCATAACCTTTCCGTCATTTCACATTTCTTACACCATTAGCCCTGTATGCGGACAGTCTGTCAAAATATCTTTAGATCTTTTGTCTGATAGACTGGCAGAATGCTTGTATATTTTTGTTGTTCATAGTCAAAGCTTTCATGATGATTTTGATAAATAAAACAATAGTGAGGAGATCTGTCCAAATCATTAAAATGTAAAATTAAGACAATAAAAGCTGCTGAGACTTTTATCCATTTCTTTTTCCTAGTGTTTGATTTTGATCTTCATAGAGGTTTGACAGGGGTTTTTTGTTTGGTTTTGTGTGTTTTTTTTTTTTAACCATGCAAGCAATTTAAGATGAGGAGCACATAATTCACTACTGAATAAAATGACCTTCACTACAAGACAGTTTGTGGGCCACGTGCTCACTTGGGAAAGTACAAAACGTACTTATGTTTGAAAACCAGATTGTGAACAGGTTTTGTTCTACATCTCCAGCACACACCTGTGCATGCATCATCAGCAGCTGAAATTGCTTGCTCCAGACAGCTGTCCAAAACAATTTCTGTAAAACTCACTTTTGATATTGGAGTAGATATAACTGCCATCATTGTCTTCACTGATTTATGGAAGGAGTGGGATTCTGTTTTTACTCTTGCATCTCTTACCAGACCACAAATTCAGAAAGTAACAACATTACCCTCATTTGCTGATCTGTTATGAATGTGCATGGTTTTATGGTGAGAGTAATGCAGTAAGACAAAAAAGTAACCTGAAGAAGAAAGGAGAAATTGAGGTTGTTATGGACCTCGACTATTGTTTATGATTGTATCTGTAAAATTTATGGGTTTACTACTTCTTTGTAATGTATTTACTCAAGGAAGCATTGTTATAAATCATCTGTTTTCCAATATGAACCTATGTTTTTCATCCTAATCTCTAGCTGAATTCACTGAGGCAAGAAAGAGCCAAATGACGAGCCCAGCGTTACATGATGAGTCATTGAATGAACCAAGTACAAGGATCCTCCTTGCCCATGGCCCTTTATATCAACAGGCCACAGGGCTTTGTGTTGCTTCTTTCATTTGCCTTTAAATCCAAAGTATTAGTTAGAAATGTCTTACATTAAATCTTAGTCTGGCTCAGACAGTGAAAGCAAATACAGTGCTTGATACTGTCTGTTCATGTACTGGATATGTTTCCTCTTTTTCTCTGTGACACCCTTTCTGCTGAGATTTGTTTACTTGTCTCCATAAATCAGCATTCTCATCACATGTGGTAATGAAGCCCTACAAGAGCCAGACAATATTTCCACAGCTGTTAAGTAGTTATCTAAAGATTTCTTTCTTTTTGGGCTTGATTCACCACTGGGTTTCCTCAGGTTTATACTGGCATAAGTCTAATGGGTTCAAATTGGCTGCAGTAAATCAAGGCACAGAACCAGCCTGTGACCTGGTGTAAATCAGTGTAGGTCCACTGCGTTTGCATGCAAGAATCCTTAATTATACCAGCCAAAGCTCTATCCCTTGGAGTTCAGACAAGCCCAACCATGCATATGCTGTCATGCCGGGTTCAGCTGTAATGACCAGGTATTCCCAGGTGGAGTGTTAGAGTTACACTTACAAAAATGAAAATCAGGTTTGATTAGAATGAAAAAAGAGAGACATTTGTGTGTGTGATAGTTCTATTGTCATCTGTTTCTTTTTTCTCTGCAAAAACAGCACTGTCTTTCAGAGCTTCACTTCTGAGATTTCATCTGCAGCAGTAAGAAAACCACTGACTGCAGACTAACAGAGGAGCAGATGTAAAATAAATCCTTTGGAAGACATCTAATGAATGTGAAAAGAAGAAACAAGATACCATATCTACACAAATTAAACACAGTAAGCAACTCCATCTGTAGTCCTTAATGTTATCAATTAGGCTGTGAGCAGACAAAAACTTAGCCTTACACTTAGATCTGTAGGTCCACTGAAGTCAGAGGAACTAATCATATATAAAACTGGTTCTTGCCAGAAACACCAGTCCTTTTGACTGGAAATAAATATTCCATTTCACTTAAGGAATTTTAAAATTTTTAATAGATAAAATTATAAGAATTTTTGAAGTGAACAGTTAAGTAGAAAAATAGTTTTGAAATTTTAAAATAGTATCTTTTACTTTTGCATTTTTCCCTTATTTTTATTTATACCTGGTCTACAAATTGAACATATATTTACAGAAATAGTATTCCTAAAGTCATCTTTCACAACGAAAGTCTTCAACAACGAAAAATGCACTTGTCTACTTTTCTTCCAAGCAGATCTATGCACATTTATGAAGGAACATACTGACATTGGGATCTAGGTCTTCTGGAATTCTCAGTGTTACAAAAGCAGAGGAAATAGCGTTTTTATTACAATATGAAAGCCTTTGTTTATCATAAAGTAACCACACCATATGGAGAAAAATGATAATTCTTCACTAATAGCCATTTCTAGTGCATTCAAAAACTAGACTAACCAAAACCAAACCTGCAAGCATTGAGCGAATTCCTTTTGCTTTTAAAATGTGCGGTGTCTCAGTTACACTTTATGACTTTGAGAATTTTCCACCTTTTTAAATACAATAGTGACCTGGAATATGCCATGTATAGGTGAGGACAGATCTTCTAAGAATTATTTACCCTTTTTTTAAAGCATGTTCACACTTCCTGTGTCATTGTGTATGGTTTAATTTTTCTGCCTATTAATTATTTACAGTGGGCAAGTGGGGTAAATTTTAATTTTAATAGAGAAAATCTACCAGCACAGGAAATTGTATGTGCTCTGCATCTATGAACAGAAAGTAAAATTTCTGTTTTGATATGCCAATGACTCCAAATCTAATGGAATGGTTTTTATTTTACTTATGCTGCAAGAAGAAAAACACAAATAAAAAAATGCTCCTGCTGATAGTCAGAAGTCTTAAATAACTTTTTGTTTTATGTGTTCACTTTATAGTCTGGCAAAATCCTTTTTTGCATTATGACAAAAACTTTCACAGTCAGATTTTTTGATTTATGGCTCATATTTGTTTGCTAGCTATTTGATCAGATATAATTGTGAACTTTAGGGCCTTAAGCACTCTTATTCTAAAAATATACAAGATCATAATGTATTTTAAATGAATTAATTTAAGGAATCAGTGGATCTAAAGATATATGAAAAGGAAAAGAAAAGTTGGCTTAAAAGTCATCCAGCTCCACCTTTAGTGAAAATTTTTCAGTACATGCTTAACTTTCCACATGTGCTTAGAATACCATGATTTCTTGTCAATTCTTTCACTACAGCTTATTTCTTTTAACAGAATTCCCCAGTTCCCATGTAAAAACCTTTACAGAGAGCTCTAAAATAGCACAAATTTTTGGTTAAATTTTTTTCCCACATCAGTCAAGTATTGTTTTGCACAAAGCTTTCAAAATAAAAAGTCAAAACACTTCCAATTTTTTCAATCTCATTTCTGGATGTAATATTTTCCTTTTTTTTAAAATGGAAAATGGCAGATAGGACTCATTCCATCAAAAATATGAAGCATAGAACAAATGCATTCTTCATTTTGTGTACAATTAATATGTATACTAGTATATACACACAGAAATAAAATAGTATAACAAAACATTTATGTTGAAAATTTATGCAGAGAGAATTTTCTATTACAAATGCTTTAGAAGTAGAAAACACAACTTTTAAAAGAGGTGCATACAGAAAGCAGAAACTCCTTTAAGCAAATGGAAATATAAACCCAATGACATCAAATTGCAAATGTACATGTGCATACATTTAATTACACGTACTTTTCAAGTTCTGATATCTAAAGCTCAGTATATTGTTTTCCTTATATGAAATGTTGAGCTGTTTCAGGATGAATCAATTACTTGAGAAGTTTTATGCATGTAATAAAATAAGATAACAAACCTTAGATTCACCTAATAGTCACAAAACAGAAAATAAAAAAAAAAAGAAAACTGCTATTTTCCTACCTGTCATAAATAGGGAATATCAGCACAATTATTTTTTATGATTATATACAATTCAGACGTTCCTAATTGTATATCATTAATACGGTTGAACACTCCCACAGAAACATAATTTTTTATTTTCTAAAGATATAGAAGAAGCTTCTATTTCAATCAATATTACACTTTTGAACTGTGTCATTTCACAGATTTATAGGGATCATATTTTCATAATTTAAGCTGAATTCAAAAAAGACAAGCCTTTTCATGTGTCTTTTTTTTTTTTTAAATAAAAGGATGGGCTTAATTTCTAACATTTAAAATGCAAGGAAAGCTACTATTATGAAATATCTATTGAATGCTAACAAAACATAGAGCAGAAACTAAAGATTAATTTAGATATAATATAGATTCTTTGAGTCTATATATTTTATGAAATTAAATTTATAATGATTGGTAAACAAATTTCCTGATTGAAGTCATCAGCTGAAGCTGTATTGCACAGATTTACTGTTTCAAAGCTCCAGTGATCTGCCTAATAACCCTAAACCTTAGTGTCAAGAGTTCTTTCTAATCCTTAAATATCCATGTCTAATAAATCGAGTAGGCTTATAAAAGGACTTTATTTTTTTTATTGATACAAGTATGGATTTATTTATTCTAAATTACTCACCAGAGAGAGACATTTCGTTGAAAAATACCCCTCAAAAGTGCTTCATTAAAACCAAGGGGTTATCTTTAAACAAATTGCTTAAAATTGTATCATCAGAGGTAATTGACAATATATGTTTTTAATTTCATTTGTGATGTGTTTACCGCCTCGAAGTAATTTTTAAACTCCAATTATTTTTAATTTCTTCTATACTGAGTGTAAAAAATGTAGCTTTCTTTTGCTGAAACAACCACTGAATAAGTCTTACAGTCCAAGAAAAAAAAAGAAATTAAAAATAACTTAATTTATTGATAATTTAACAGAGGGTTTAGATTGAAAATATTATATTAGAAATATGTATGGATTTCAGCTGGAAAACTTCATCCAGGCTTTTCTGGATGTTTTGGGGTTCTTTAAATGAACGGGAAATTGCAAATCCTTCTGGGTTACAATAGTACTTTAAAAAATCAAATACATTAAGGTATGGGCATGAATACTTAAAATGTATTAAGAACCTTAATTATGTACAGCTGCAAAATCATGTAATAAGAAAAATGACTGTGAGTTTACAGAAATCAATATTTTTCTTTTGCTTTCCTTATTCTGATTGCATATTGCAGTTCTTTGAATTGCAAGGCATATTTCCACAAGAACTTTCCGTGGTGCAGATATTCAGCTCTAAAACACTTATGACTTGAAGTCTAAAAAATTAAGTTAGAAATTCACAATCAATAGGATTATATGCTCACTGGTAAAAGTAATTTCCTTCCCAATTGCTACAATTAATTGCAACACAGAATAAGACCCCACAGTCAGACGAAAGTTGAAGGAAATTTGTGTCTAAGCAGAGCTCTCTCACATGGGGCTTGGTTTAACTTGCAAATGTAATGACACAGAGATTCAGCTGCAGGACCCACACTTTCCCAACTGTTTTGCTTTTGCTGTTGAAACATTGATAGATACCACATTAGCCAATGAGAACAATTGATTAGCATCTTGGTGCCTTATCAGTTCATAATTCCTGTCTCAAATGCATCTCAGATCCCAACTCTGAACATCATCATAGAGATCAACTAGTGAATTAAGTCATCTTGATGATTAGTGGTCTTTTTCAATAGCTGGGAGATTTTGGAAAAAAATCTTTTCATCAGCCTTGTGTTCTTGCTTTATCAAATACACTAACTATTTGTATATAAAAAACAACCAAACAACCAAAACAACCAAAGAACCCTAACAGTCTACTATTTAAACTTTCACCCATGAAAATCTAGGAGAAAGCAATGAAAATATCTCTCAGAAGTTGGGTTTCTTGCTGGGTTTCTAACTTCTTATTCTGCCTTTACATATCCCAAACATATATTATCTGTATACTGTGACTGATATTCTGTGTTAAGTCCCACATAAGGCTCTGTCATCAAACAGTAAAGATTTCAAGGGGCAGAGCTACAGCTTTGAATATCCGTGGTGGAGGAACCAACACTAGCAGCATCCCTCACAAAATTGGTCAGGAGAAACCAATAAGGGGCAGATTATCTACTCTCTTTTGTAGTTTTTTTGTTTGTCTGGTTTATTTCTTTGGGGTTTTTTTGTTTGTTTGGTTGGATGGTTTTTTTTTGTTTTCAGCTTAAAACAGAAAACATTTTATTAGATGCATAAAGTTACCCGCTTGCACTAAGTCCTTGACTTTCAGTTCTGTGGTGATGATTACAAGCAGCCTAGCCAGCTGGGAGAAGCTCTGTGGTTCAGTAATTTGAGGCATTCTGAGCAGTTTTGAGCTCCAATTTTCAGTAATTAATTTTATTTATACCATGAGCATACTGTGTGATGCTTCACTGGACCTTTGGATTATAATCGGAAAACACATTGATGGATAATCTCTACGTGCCATCTATAGGCTAACCTTGAGAGGGGAATGACTTTCTAAGATAGCAACTGAAAATAAAATACCATTACCTAAAAGAAAGGAAGGTATATCACATTTAACTTCTAAGCTCTTTAAAGAAATCTCTAGAAATATCCAGTAACTAGGGGCATAGTCAAGAAAGGTGGCTTGATAAAACACATCTAGCAATGGGTTTTTTGACACAAAACTGAAAACCATTTCTTCCTCTAATAAAGATAAGACAAATTTAGCTATTGATTTCTGTGAAAGGGAGTGCCCAATGCACCTCCCTTTTCTGACTCTGTCACCAGCTGAGTGAACACAGGGAGTGAATGCAGCTCGGTTCCTTCCTTGCCATCATCTGCTATGTCTGCTCAGGCTGTTAGCTCTCTCCTACTGTACAGGGACTTTCTCTGACGGTACATTTGAGAAGGTGAAAGCAAAATGGGACCCAGTCCAACAGAAGCATCAGCAGAAACCACCATGATTTAGGTCAGAACACTCTTATTGCCGAGCATTGATTTTTAAGGAAGAACTGCGAAAGAAAGCTTTATAAAGTTCCTCTGCTTATGTTTTCCTATGGTTAATAATCCTATTTTCCTATGCCAAATCCCTAATATATAAGCATTAATTTATATCTTTCTTCAGTCGATTGAACAAGGAATCAACTGCAGGTAGCCAGCAGTCATTTACTGTATTTAATCACTTTTCAATCTGATTCACTCTGAATGACACTAATGCGAGGTCTTTGGAGTCGGTCTTCTCACTGACAAGTTACCAAAGAACAGAAAATGGAAGAAAGTTAGTTATTTACCTGATTGATAGCTAATAAGGCCCTTTCATGGAGACACTTGTAGTGTTGCTGCAGCTTGCTGTCCAATTAGCAGATAGATCCCTTTTAGCACCATTTTCGTTCATCCACCTCTGGGCTATATTAGCCTACTGCAAAAAAAGTAGGTAGGTTTTTATACTAATCTTTAAAAAACCTAGGTCAAAAAATAAAATATTTATTACACATAAATATATATATCTGTATATTCACATAAATATGTCTATATATTCACATACATATTCATTATGTGCATATGAGAAATGAGGGAGACAGGCTCACACAAACCCAGATGAAAATTCTTAAAGACTGTATTGTAATCTGCCTGTGAAATGGTTAACAGGAAAAAAAATCGACATTCCTTTCTATGTGTGTTACAAACATTATTATCTCCAAGTCACATTTTAATTTCATACTTGATGCTTCAGCTCATGCCATGTTTTTAGTTAGCAATGGCCTGTTAAGCTGCTAATTTATACACTGTTGTGAAGGCCTCTGTAAATGCTGCTCTATAAATAATAGAGCAGTGATCCATAACAACCTTCGAGGTAACAGCACAGAGTCCACTGCAGCTAATATGAAAGAACTGCTGGTTGCTAGGTGCCAAAATGCTGCCTGCCTATTTAGGAACTGCTATAGTTTTGTCTCCCTGCTAAGATGACAAAAGTGTAATTAGAGATTAATCAAGAGCTACATTAGTGCCACAGTTTCCTGCAGTCTGACTTTTGTTGCTCACCAGCAGTTAAGTGCATCTGCCTGTATTTACCAGTTCTCTGGAGATTTAAAAATTTATTCTCATATTTACAGGGACAGCTACAGTAAGAGTTATCAAATCACGAAGGAAACTTGGCAAAATGCATATAATTTGCAGTTGCAAATATGGCTCTCTGTATTTATTTTCTAAACATTTCCTACATGAGAAAGGTTTTACATTTCCTGCTACCACACACTTAATTCACTAGGATGAGAGGAAGAGGGCTTAGGCCTGGGCTGTTATATCCTCTGAAGCCTCATATAAATAGAAATTTGCTCCATTTTTAGTGTTCTTATTTGATTCTAAGTCTTTTGCAGAGATTCATTTAATATCATACAGACCTTTTCCTTTGTCTATTTAGACAGTAAGCAACTTCTAGAACTGCTGAAACCTTTGAATAAATTAATCTGTTCATAATATCACATTACTAAACTGTATAGTTAAATTCCTGAGATATCACCTTGATTATATGACCACCTGCATATTCCTTGATAGAAAATTAGCACATTCCATGAAATGCTTGTGCAGAGTTCTCTTCATTGCATCATGTAGAAAATGAAGCCACAGGAGGATTTCGTTTAGAAATCTATTAGAACTAAAGAAATTCTAGATTTAATTTATTCTTCCCAAAGTGACAACCTTTAAAAGGATCCAAAATTTTCTTAGGAGCTATGTTACATTTCCTGGCTAGTTCTAATAACAAGTTAAAGAGGATAGTTAGGAAAACAGATGGAAGGATTATGGGATTTATCCAAGGTTGCACAATAGATCATTGGTACCTCTACACAGATCCAACTCATTCTGTATATAGTGGAGAAACCTGTACTGTCTTTAAACGAGAGACTACAGCTAATGTTACTTGAATGTCTGCTCCAAAGGTTGCCCAATAATTTTAGGAAAAAGCCTGTGTTGAGTTCTGTGCTACCTAGTATCCAAGCCCAAGAATAGTTTGTTTGAGTAAGATCATGTCAAACATGGCACAATCACTGGTATGTAGGAGAGTAAGCCTAGTACAACAGATAAAAAGTGGTATTTCCAATACATGAGTAATGATTTTTACAAGGAGACAAAGAATAACCTATTTCCATTAATGAGATCAATGCCTACAGTCTAACAGGCCAATAAAAAGCACCAAGAAGACAGTAAAAACACAGAGGTTGTGCAGTCTACTCTGAGTAACTTCACTTATACCAAGCAGACAGAACCCAAGTACAGGAAAATGCTGTATAAACAACTCTACTGTGAATGGATTAATAGTGCAAAACTGCAATCCAGCTTTCCTTCCACACCAAACCTCTTTAACAAAGGCAACAAAAAGATACATCTGTTATATGTTAGGGTGTAGTAAATGAGTAGTCAACTATAAAAACTGTTTCTTTACATATATGTATATATACATACATGTATATATACACCCATGTCTGTATATATGTGTATAGATATATATATATACACCTATTGCTTTTTGAAGAGTTGTAAGAAAGGAATTCTAGTCCTAGGGTAACTGAACAGAATTCTAGATATGGTTATATTTACTCTTTTATAAAAAAGACATAGACGAGAAAACTCTGTACTATGGTATATGTCTCTGTGGATTTATACATAAATCATTTCCTTGAGGGAAAAGCAGAAACTGTGGTATTTTCAAAGGAAAAGCAGAACCAGGCAAATCCTCCCCATACTTGTCAGAGACTGCTCCAGACTTTATGGCCCCTTTCACTTACACAAAGACAGAAGCTTGTATATAATAGGCTTAACAATGAGCTTCTCGTTTAGTACTTCCTAATCTTTCTGTTTCCTCTTTCTTTTGCAAAGAACTTTACAACACTTACAAGATAATGTATGGATAAATTGGATTCCTTCTTACATAGAGTCTGGAGTTCAAATCCAGGGGTTTTTTTTTAAGGTAATATTTTCTTCCTTCTTGATAACTACCATAATTAACAGCACAATATCTCTTTTTGGCCCTGTGTGAAGACTGGTGAACCTCAAATGATGAATCTCAAAAGTTTTAATAAAATCTATTTCTTGATCCATCTCTATCTCTTGTGCCCAGAAACATGACAACTGAGTTCAGTTTTAATATGTATTCTATACACCAAATTCCAGTTTCCCTTGGTTTACTTATCATGAAAGTAAAATAGCTCACAAAGGCAAGGCCATTTTGTTTAGAAACTTTTTTCTGTCATGAGGGACGAGATGAAGGGCTGCATCTTTTCAGTGCAATTGAAAAAGTCTTCTCAAAGAAGATGTTAAGAGTTGAAATCCTAGGTAGAATTAGTGTTCCTCTTTCTTGTCTTACAGACTGTTGCTTTTCTGGATTGATAGCAACTTTATATGATGAAGAGTAGCTGCTGCCAGAACTCTGATGTCATCATAATCAAAAGTTGTGATTATAAATTCTAGTTTAAACATAACCATAAGCCCGAACTCTTTAAATATTTGTAAAACTGGGTGACAACTCTACCAATGATTTTGAAACAAAGCTTTCCAGAGCTATTGTTTTATGGGGGGAAAGGTCTGTTGTGGTTTTTTAAATTTGTTTTTCTTTAAACGCAACTAGTGGAGCTTATGAGAATTCATACTGCCACATTATGTCTATATTGTAAGATAGTAAAAGCAAAACTCAGGAAGGGCACCTGCTTTGCTACCGTGTAGTATTTAGTGCTCTGAACATGATCATAGTCTAATTTTAACTGCAGAAGGAACATGATAATTGAGTAAGGAAGTAGCTTCTGATAACTGGCAGAGGTGGAGGCCAGTCTAGATGGCTGCCTCAGATTTTGGATACCTCAATTCCAGATAGAATTCCATTAAAGAATTTTGGATTATACCAAGGAAAAACATTAAAAGAAAATATGAGTTAATTTATCTGCAAATCTAAATATGCTGTAATCTCAGTCTTGAGTTTTAAAGAAGTGATTATGTATTAAAATAAAACCTAAGTTATCCAGGATTAAGGAAGAACATATGTACAACTCAGTCACTTGGGATGAAACACTAGATCGAAATGGCAGCTGCAAAGCACAGATGAACAATTTTATTCAACATAATTACCTTGATTGCAGCTAATCTGATCTGGGCTGCAGTATGTGTGTGTATGTATATCTAATCTTACATAAGGGTTGATGTGTTTGCTGGCTGAATTAGGTCAAAATACAAAAGACTAAATAGCTAATAAGTACAGAACATTATCAAAATTTGGAATCCACAATTGTACTCTATTTCCACAAACCCAGTGCTTTGATGAAAATTGTTTATTACATGGCTAGATTCTTAGCTAGAAGGCATCTTCTGGGCTTTGAAGATTTTGCCATAGTCTTAGAAATTAAAAAAAAAAAAAAAAAGAGAGCAAATTGCAGTGCTTTTCTGTAATTTTGTAAAACAGGGTGTTTCAAGATAAATTATACTAACAGATGGTATCTGTCTTTTACCACAAAACACATGTAAAATACCTGTAATTTAGTCATTTCAAGGCGTGCATGGGAAAAGGTAATAAACACAAACACATTCATACTAGTTTGTAGACATGCAGACTTCACAGGTTAGAAAGATCTCAGGCATGCTAAATATCAAAAATGGGATCTGTACGGCACACCAAACTACCTAAAATTGCCTTCAAATTTAAGGCGCAATTTATTTCAAATGGTATAAAGTTGTAGATAGCAGCACTGGCATACATAGACTCCTTGGATGGCAGTGCTTGGGTTGAAACAGAATTAATTTTGGGGTTATAGAGACAGTTTCTTTAGATAGATTGTAAAAAATGCAGAGATAGATGTAAATATGTGACATATATATGCTTTTTTAATCCTGGTTTAATTCTAATTTTTCTTTTTTTTTTTAATAATTAAAAGTACCCATTTCTGTAAAATATTTTCTCTTTCAGACATTTTCTTTCCAAATTCATACATTGTATTTCAAAATACTATCATATTTTCAGTGTGGTTTCCTGTAATTTTTTACTCCTTTACCCATTCAGGGAGCATTTATTGGAGCAGAACATATTTTCTATTATAATATTTGAAAAAGTGAAAAATAAGTTATTGCACCAAAATGTGTGATGAGAAGGAAAAGGTGAATTGAGCAAAAAGAAGAATGGTGAACTTTAAATTGCATATTAACGCATTGAATTTTATGAGACAGCATTTATTCCCTTGAACTCACACCACCCTCTAACACAAGCAAGTTTCTAGGAAAGATCTTTCAATAATGGATGAAGAGTCTTAACATTTTATTACCATTTTTCTGTTTTACTAATATATTCTAACAGTACACTTATAATACACATCAGAGTGGATTTTCTTAGGACATAAGATAGAATACAACTACTTTTAAAGGCTATTCATAACTCTTAGACCTTGTCACAATTTTTGTCTTGAAACACTTTCACGAAGAGTGTCATTCATATCATTGTTTTTGAAAAATCCCAGTAAGTTCCTTTCTGTGTTGTAGTGCTCTCACATATCATACAAGAGTAGGTTCCTACAGACTCAACCCCAGGCTTGTAGGAGAGGCTGTGAGTTAACCCATCAACTTGAATTACACTTTCAAAATTTTAATTCATGATGGAAAATTTAATATGCATTGAAAAACAATCCAAGTATTTCCTTGAAATCCAGAGTTGTAGCTGATGTTTCTCTGTGTTAAAGAGTTTAAATAACTTTTATGAGTCCAAAAGATTATGGTAAATTTAATTGGGTGAATCATGTGATTCATTCATCCATGTGACTTATGGATGTGCACAGTCTGTCATACGAGCACAGAGAAAAATAGGAGGTTTTCCATAGTGAGCTGTAAGAGTTTGGCTAAATCTGTATTCTTCCCAGCATAAGCTATGAGTTTTATCACCATCAGTTATGTTAAACAAATAGTTCCATGAGTCAGAGTTAGTAAAGCCTCATTTTCTGAGATTTGTGTCTTGTGTTGGATTGAAGGTTCTGATTAAGGCTTTTCCCTAATTAGGGTATTCACAAGGCTCCCCTTGCATATAACTTCTCCTATGCCCATCAACAGGAGTTCCTAAAATGGCCTTGGGTAACTTGTGCTTTTACTCCCCTGCTTACTCTCTTGTATAGGGAAACTTGAACAAACTTTTTAATTTTTAAAACCCTTATTCAACTGTCAAAGTTGCTCAAGATAGAAAAAAGAGGACATTAAGATAGACACACACCATGATCACAGAAGCTTCACTTTCTTCAGATTTAGAACCAAACGTGGTACCAATGAAAATGGTGCTTTGATGGCCAGGAAGCGTGAGGCACTGAACCGAACACATATGAAGGAACTAAGTGTCAGAGAAATGCCTGATGAGAATGACTATTATTCTTGCAGCAGAGGCTGTGCTCAGAGAATACGCACAACCTTCAGGCAGACACAAAGTTCATAGCATACCAATTGTCATGTCATGGCAGAAGATAATAACTGTCATTTTAAATAGATGAATCCCTTGGGACCCAGGAATTTTCCTGTATATCTGTTAACCTACAGGTACAGTAGCTTCCCCCTATCCCCACATCAGCTGCCTCTTTAAATGACGGCTGTGCTACAGCCCTGTGGATTGCTGCTACTGGGAACGTGGCTGCTTCAGGAGCAGGGATCCGGAAATCACGTTTCAGTAGTGGCCAGACCGAATCACTGGCTCTGATATGTCGTTTCTAGAAGCACTATCTCTCACAGACATCTCAGCTTGGTAGACCAGTGGGTTGGAGGGTAAAAGCAGGTTACCCAAAGGGTGGAAGCTGATAATGAGCATTTTATTACAAGCACATCCCTCTATTTAAAGCTGTTATTCTGAAGGATTATTCAGATGACCTTAGGCATGATTTTGATATCATAAAATGCAATTGCAACATTGCTCATTTACACATTTGATTATGTATATGGACAATATTAAGAGTTTTAACAGATTAACCTCTTAACTGCTAGGTTTCTCTGAATAAAAGGGTAATCTCATTTTAAGATACTCATCCTGGCTACCAAAATTAACAATTAAAGTGGAATGAGAGGTGGCTTATATACCTGACACATTCAGATTAGTCTAAAGACAATGAAAAAATTAAACAATAAAGTCTTTTTAAATGTCTATTAGTCTTACTCTGAAGTACTGTAGAGATAAAAAAGATTAACCAGAATTTTTAGCATGAGATTTTTTTCCCTAACATACATATACTCTGTTCAGGACACATACAAGATGTTTCTGATTGAAAAAAGAATTAAGATTAAAAAAAAAAGTATTTCTTGTGGTGTTCTTCAGCAGAGAATTTCCCTTCCCTGGTTCAGTAAAACAACTCAACATGTGCCTTCCTGCCTTTGACAACGTTGCTGCTACCAGATGTTTGGCCACGTTCCAGAGCTTCAGGCAATTACTTCACATTTACCTCTAGCCCTCTTTGCTGCTCGTGGGGATTTGCTTCACTTTCTAAAAGTCCGGTGTGGATGCAGAACTCCTTTGCTTTTGTCTACACTCCCCACATTTCTCAACCTCACTGGCTGAAGTATGTGGTTCTTCAAAATGGTTGAACATACCCCTCCTTCTAGGAGACCTTTCCATTCCTGATTTGTGGTTGAAATGGGACAAACCAGCAAGTCCACAAGTGGCTGAACTTCATTACAGTAGGATGTTCTTACGTTTAAATTGCTCAGAGGGGACCCCTGGGCATTAAAGCTCCCTGAATAGTTATATTTGCATTATAAGCTGTGGTCTTTACTTATATCACAAATGGTGTCCAAGTACACTGGTTTGAATTCTTCCTTCAAATCCAGGCATTTTATTTGCATAACTAAAATCATATAATAATTATATTTGTGTTATACAAATATAAACATAAATAGATATTATCTTACAAAGGAAATATATTGTTATGTGCATTCAGTCTAAAATAGATGTCTGTTAGATATTTTTGGAAACAGGGAAAAATACGAGTCAGAGTATGCCAGCTTGCACACTCTCTCAGTGACAGTCATGCTATGATTTCTTAGGCTCAGGACATGTTTTAATTAAATAAGTTCCAATAGCTAAAAAAGTTAGACTTCACAATGTCGATGCTCTTGCCATGATGTGTTTTTCCCCTCTCATATTTCTAACAGATTTGTTATATGGGTTGGTAGAAAATAATTTATTGGACCTCTCCTCATGACTGTGATCTAAATGGGAAGTCAGCTTAACGCAACTGTTGACAGTCATCTTAACCGCCTAACAAAACATCATTGTTTTGAATACCCTAATTATTCATTAGCTGAATAAAAGTCTTTTTCACGTGGGAATGTTTATCACTTTTTGAAGATGAAATATTAGCTGCTTCCTCTTTCTAGGATTTCCTTTCATTTGTGTTGATAGTTTCTTACTTACTATCTGAGCTGTCTGCAGTCTGTCAATGGATACTTCCCAGAGCAGAACAAACGTTGCTTCACTTCCATTGCTGTACAATGTTTGGCCAAAGAATGTCCATATGGCCATTATGTCCCTAGAAGTCCTGTAATACTGCATGGCTCTGATTTTCTTGATATTCAGTCTGAAAAACAGGCTGAGGTTAGAGGGCAAAAGCACAACTGCCACCTACAGTGTCATTTATGACTTTATCAAGGACACTCTACTTGTAAGCACATTGACGGAAAATCAGTTCTATCATATTTCCAGTCATATTCTACAGTTAAAGTGGGGTACAAGGAGAATAGACCTCAAGTTTCTTTTTCACTAAGGAGTAAAATAGCTTTCAAAAAATGTGAAAAACCAACTTCAGCAAAAGTATTGCCTCTTGCTCTTGTCAATCAAATAAAAAAAAAATGTTTGTGAGTCAAGTACATTTCACTTGAAAACTCATGTATAGGTCATGTCAAATTTATTGCCATTTTTTTCCTACTCGTTACAGGTGTAATACTTGATACCTGTACCTCTGCCAGTCTGGAAGCATTAGGGTCTGCAGTACTCTTTACTGTTTATATCTGCCAGCTAAGATTAAAATAATGGGATAAAATTTCTCAGATCACAGAATTATGTGATGCACAGATGCACATGTCCATGATATTACAAAATTAATAATGCTAGTTGTTAGGAAACATTTATTAATAAATTACTTTGAAAGGTAAATATATTTCAGAACAGATTCTTGGATCAAAAATAGTGTCTTCCGTCAAAGAGAGAAGGAAATGTGGCAAAAGACTTACAGTACCCTGGGAAATTGATCCCATCTATAAGTAAAATTGTTGTTTGGGATTTTTCAGAGCATGAAAACAGATAATTTGAAATACCAGTTACACGGAATTTCTGGAAGTTTGATGAATGCCGTGTCTACTTCATGAGAGTGGAAAGATTAAATCCCTTACCGTATGGAAGTAAAATGCTCTTACCTTGGAGTCTTGAGAATTTAGATGTGTTCATTAACAGTTGAGTGGGTCTCTAAGTTCAAATTATACACAATCTATTCATGGGGAAATCTGAGGAACCTGGGTGCTTCCTTTGCACTAAGAGGAACAGAAGGACTAGTTCTCGCTCTGTATTAGATTAGATGGAAGAAATGTGACATGGGATTATTTCCCTTCAGGCTTATAACAAAACAGACATGCCCTGAAAAAACAACAGTGTAACATATTATAGGATATATGTGTATGTTTGGAATTTAATAACTAATAGTATGAGCCAGTGCCTGCTCATCTGCCTGGGTGCTGAGCTCCTGGGCTGTAAAAATTTCCAGAGGATAAGAATATAAACAAAATATGGTCAAAATCTCAGCAAAATAAACACTTTCAAAAATCTAATCTACCTGTATTGATAGAGGACTCTGAATGCCTTCGGAAGTGTCTGTCTCTCCAGAAAACAATCATCAGGGAAGCAGGAGAGGAATCAACATGAATTCTGATAATTTTCACCCTTTTACTTTCTGGGAAAAGGAGAAATATGTTTTGGTTTGCTTTGTTTTGTCTTGTAGTTTTCTTTTTTCTGGTGAACAGAGGACCACAATCACTACATGCAAAATCCTATTGCATAGTCCTTTGCCATTTTCCTCCTTTGCTCAAACATTAAAGAAAAATAATAGAAAAATCATTTAAAAGAACAAATAGGAGGCATTAATCTGCTCATGCTTATCTTGTTATATCACATTTTACTAATTCCCTCTTTTCTTTGCCATCATTTGTAAATTAAATTCATGTCTTTGGGAAGTTTGGAACAAAGCTATTCATTTACCAGAACAATTGTGTTAAAAAGTGACTGTTGTAGAAATTAGTGCAATGAAGCTACATATGCAAAATCATTAATATTGGAATATATTTTATAATTTCAATCAATTATGACAAAAGCAGTCATGGATAGGTGGTTAGAAAAAAAAAGCCACAAATTAATCTCCACTGAGGGAAATCCTGCAATTTGAGGTCAAAACCTACATTAGACACCAGACCATCTATCACAGGAGAGAGCCATGGAGAACTGGCCTTCCAAACGTTCAGCTGTTCACACAGTATTTGTTTAAAGAGAGAATAAATCTGAGCCAGTAGCATGATTTTCAAATCTGCAGACTGCGTGACAACACCACTGCTTTTGGCTCTGGGAGGCCCATGGGCCAAGATAGGAAGACTGAGAGGAAACAAGAGCATGTTAGTATTTGTTGAAAATACCACTATTTTATTGTTTCATTAAGGCCAATCCCAACAATACTGTACCATCCATCTGGGCTATGAAGGCTGGAAAATCCCAAATCACTCATAGACATAATAGTAGTTTAAAAACAGAAGCTATGAACTACCATTTAATCTCTGTAACCATTTATGCCGAGAGAAAAGGGAAGGCTAAGCATCACAGATGCCTGCATCAGCAGCTGAGAATACAATACATTGTTTTAAGGCCACCTGTCTTCCTGAACTTCTGTAGGAGTATTCAAGCTAATCCACATCAGAGTATTTAAACTAATCCACTCTCAGGAGTCAGTTCAACAGCGAATAGAAATTTACATACCTGATATCTTTTATATGATTGCAACTCTTATTTTCCTTTTCCCTCTTTCTTTAGGTTCTGATTAGAACTAAGTGATGAGACCTAATTAAATCTTTTGATACACAAATTGTTCAGAAGTTTCAGGAAAGTCAGAATTTTTTTTTCTTTTACATCTGTCTTATCTTTGGGAAGTAACTTCACAATTTCCACGTTATCGCCTACTGTGAGTTACCCCCTACTGAGATTCACTCGTCCTAGTTTGTCAACTGGATCCTTACAATGCCCCTTGTATTTATTTTTTGGTGGCAATTAGATGAATTTACAGTGGAGTGTGCTAAATTAATCTGCCCTTGTTTTTGCACCTCAAGTTGTACTTTCACCTATGGTCCAAATGGGTACCAGAAAAGCCTTCCTTTGCTGGTTGCCATCGAAAGTTATGAATCCATTGTTTGTTGACAGTTGCTATTTGGTTACTATCTGGACATGAATGAAAACCAGGAGATAAAAGATTTCCCAGTTAAACAAGTTATTGTGATCATTTAGTCCATCTGTAACTGAGAATAAGGATTATCAAACTGCTCTTACACCCAAAAAGCTGACTAACAGGGAGTTAGAGCACTTTTTAACCCAGTAATCTTTATTCAAGAAAAGCTTCACAGGCTTTGCAATTTACACTGTAAAACCATCTAGCTTTGGGGCCTGTGCTTTTGCTACACTAGACTACCTAATCATTTTTTTGTGTTCTGCCAGAGCAAGGACTGTAGTGTCCCTACCCAGTCACACACTCTGCTACAGTATTCTGACCCAGGCAATCCTCGTGCACATTGTCATCGCATCTGTAGATAAGAAATTCTGCTCATCTCCTTGTCTAGAAAACTTCCCTTCTCTAAAGGACACAGGACAGGCAGACACCTAAGAACCAACAAGAGGTATTTGTTGAAGCCTTTCTTGTCAGCCTCTCTCTCTCTTCTGCTATACAGGAACACTGATGGCAATATTCCCAGTCTTAAATTTTAAGATGGTCAGAGAAATGACCAGCTGTTACAATTGATTCAGATTATTCATCACCAGTTTCAGATTTCTGTCATTGGAACCTGCCTGCCCTTAATAGAAGTTGTTCCTCTGTTATTCTTCACACACTTAATTTCTGTATTTTCAGGTTATCCTGTCTCTACTTAATTATGTGGAGAGCTGTGGAAAGATATAGAAGGGGCACAAAAAACTGTAAATTATACCTCAATTTGAATACACATCAAACATAACTTCTTGAATATCAGCTGGAACTAAAAGTTTAAGTCAATTTCTTTTTAAGCAGGGCAAAGTTTTGAATAAATAAATCTGAGCACTTCAGTTCAGAGAAAATTTTACACCTAATTTATAGATTTCTGAAACTGGATGCTTGCCACAGAAATGCTAGCAGCCAGTTAATTTTTGTGCCATGAGCAGCACTACAATTAATTCAGTCAAAATCACACTTGTAAACCACACCAGAGAAACATGTATTTACTAAAGACTCGCTGTGCTAGCCTACTTAACTACCTCATGCTTCATTCTCTAGGACTCCTCTTAGAAGGGCTAGTAAATATAAAAGCTGCAGAAAGTATGTTCAATTACATCCCAGCATCCCATCATATAACAGTAACCCCAGGCAGATCAAAAAATAAAATGGGCAGCTAGCATCCCACCACAAATTAGATTTTTAATTAACTCCATAGATGGAAAAAATTTTGCTGTGGCAGTTTATTGCATTAATTATCTCTCTTTTTCTTTTACCTACAGGATACAAACAACTGTGGAGGGTCATGGTAAAAAGGAGTAATCAACCAGTCTTCAGTTCTTAACTAGGCTTGCAATGCAAGAGCAAAGAAACACCATTTGGAAGCAAGTAGAGAATTGCTTTGAGTTTCAGCTCTATAAACCCACCTGGTACACTTCAGGACATACAAAATTTTTAGACTAGATCAAGAAAAGAGATTAAAAGGAAACTTGGTTTTGTATCTGTTGGACATGTTGCTTCTGTCTTTACATTAAAATTCTTATTTTCTTCTAGCTGAGATTTTCCTTTTCTTGTCTTTGTTTTGAATTCCTTGGCAATGTCCTTACTTTTTTATGCTTTCTGCCTCTTCCTTATTTTATTGGGTTTTGAGGGGATTTTTATGCCCATAAAATTAATCTAATAACCGACTTGTGTGTATGTGTGTGTGTAACAAGTTATGGTATTTGAACGTCTACTTTTTATTACATATTGACTGGGTTCTCCCTTAACAAAACAAACAAAGAAGCAGCAAAAACCCCACAAAACAATAATAACAGAGACAATCAAACAAACAAAAGTGCAGTTATATATTAGTTGAAATTATGTTCCCTGTATTTTTTTTGCTGTCTTTCAACACTAATAGATGAATATTTCCACAGGATGAAACTTCTGAATCAGTCTGAAGAAATTACTCTTATGAGTTGCTATGTAATGTTCACTTTTTGAGAATTATACTCACATTCATAAAAAAATACATTACCTGATTTATATGGGCAAATCACAACTACTCACCTGCAGATTAAGTAGGATGTACAAAGATTATTATTGCAATCCACAGGGAAAAAAACACAAACTGGGTAGCTGAACAGTTTTGAATAGCAAATCTAAGAAAATTGCTTTAATTCTTCTTTAGACATTCTGCAAGGAGGAAAAAACACCCAACCCCGAGGTCTAAAACCTCAGCCAGCTTTCAACTCATGTTGCTTCAATCATAGATGTGGAGCTGTGAGGATTAGCTTTGAAACGAATTGCCAAACTGAGCACAGACTTACCGGGGGGTGGGAAATGTCAGTAGCACAAACAAGCAAAAGAACAATTGTGAAGGTGTTGCTGCACAAATTATAGCATCATTATGTTATAGAAAATAGAATTTCCCTTTCTGGTTTGCATTTATTTTTTAAAGTGTAAAACAATGAAGACGTAAAAAGCACAGCTCTTTCTCCATAAGAAGACTGTTTGTGATTAAGTAACTTGGACTAACTCCTGTTTCCTTTATTAATGAGATTAGTTATATTTCTGTACTGGCCCCAATTCAGCAAAGCACTTAAATATGTGCCTAAATCCTACTGATTTCAATGAGATTTACACATGTGCTTAAAATTAAGCACATGCTTAATTTCACAGTTAAATTGGGAATAAGAAAAATTGAAGTAATTACCTCGTCCAATACTGAGATTTCAGTAACATTTTGCTATGCTAACTTGCAACATCAAGCAAACCTAACATTTTTACAACAAGCAACATAAGACCAGTTGGGCTTGCAAACCAAGTACTTTAAGAATGCTTCTTTTTTTTTTTTTTTTGAGACTGTGGACTTTCCTCCAGGCAGCATGTAGCACTACTTAGACTCCAGTGGAAAAAAGTCAATGTACGTATGGTACTGCTGTCTCTGAAAGCCATGTTTGTGTAAAAGAGGATGACTATAGAGAAATATATACTGACTGTATCTTTTCCTTCCTACACCTGCTGCTACTATGACTTCTATGGTTTTCAGTCTTTTACTATGCATACATATTCCCCTAAGCAGACTGTTCTGCAGATAAGTAAACAATATGTTAGATTTTATGTCATACTTACGGTGTCTGAAATCTTACATCTTCAAAACATTTTAGTAAAACTTGATTAATTAATATCTCTGCAATTATGAGTACTCACAGGAAAAGGTCAGTGATGATACACTGCCAAGACTCCAAGTGGTTATCACAGTTTAAAAGAGTCATAAATGCATGTTTTCAAAACTCTCTTTTCTCCTCACACTACTTTGCATGATGTCAGGAACACTTAGCTTCACCTTGGAAAAAAATACAACCTTTTAAAAACTTGACATTTTTGTGCATCAAAATTATCGGCAGTGCAGGAGACAGAAAAATACAAGTAAGCTGTCTGAGAAATGATGACTACAAAAAATTGTTTTCTATCCCCAGAGGAAATTTTTGGAAGACAATCTACTTGTACACTACTTCAAGATAATTGAGTACAGAGCATAATTTTTAAATAAACTTCCAAAGTAATCTTTAGATTAACAATTCTAGCTAGATTCTAAAAAGCTTTTAGAATAGCAGTGGATTTTTTTTTTGTCATATCATTTTTAAATGTATTCTCCTCAAATGATATATAATACTTAAATAACTTTTTGTGTCTGAATGTGTTTATCCCATACATCTTTGCTCCTTTCATTAAAATCTAGCTGCAAGTATATGTATTTATGTAACAAATTTTATATGTAAGAATTATTATGTTAATGAAGTACAGTGTGGGATTTTGACTGAATAACCAATCCTACGGACCAATTGCTACTTTGCCAAAGAATGAAAAGAAGGTTTTTCACTCTCTTACATGCATGTACAAACAAACATACACACACACACATATACATAGAGACAACCAAAAGCTAAAAATCTTTCTAGTTTGGACCTCCTCTACAATAGTTCCCAGTAAGCTTCCTGGTCTCAATGGCACAGCATAGCTCCCTTTGCTATCACTAGCTCATCAAAATCTTCCTACAATAGATTTTTCCTTAGAGCACAGCTGTTACTTGACATTACCATGATCATGGGGTACCTGTAGTTCTCTTCCACAGATGTAGGATATTGCCTCATCTTCTCTCGTTTCCCACCTCACTCCAACAAACTGGGCATATGGAGAGTCTTCTGAATCCCAGATCAGGTATCACTTATGACTACATTGTCTTGCTATGCATATAATGGATTTTCAAAAATAAAATAGCATGAAAACTGGAGCATTGTATATTAATACTGCGGAACTATACACTAAACATCTCTTTGCATTTCGTGTGTCTTTTGTTAATCAACTAATGCCACAATACTGAGTAGGAGGGTCAGAAAAAACCATATCAAATGACAATAAAGAGTTTTAGAAGTCTCATTTAACGTAAGCAATGTCAGTTTGTTTCTTTTCCTAGGTGTCTTCTTTTCTCAGTGGATCTAATGAAGTTAGGGGTAATTTTTTTGTTCTGTTCTTAGGAAGAATAGAGCCTTGCACAAGCTAAGGTAACACCACCCCCTTCTGTTCACACTGATGCTAAGCCCAGTCAGCCATACATCCAGCACAGCAAAACACAGGTATGACAGTGCCATTTGCACAGCAAACAAGACAAATGTATTTTACTGCTACAGCTTTATCATGTACACTGAACTACATCTTTTCTATTAAACTATTTGCATAATTCTTTAAACTTATTCCAAGAAATTCTGTGTAGGAAATTACTAAATTAGCTAAAACAGATTGCAATTTTGCTTTAACTCTCTAGCATGAATAAATAGAGAATTTAATTAATAAAACATTCATATAGATGCTGGGGAGCAATATTTGTTATCTGCAGGTCATTTTCATTTCTGTATGCCTCTTTTGGTCTTCTGTCAGAGCAGCATCTCTCTTCTGATATGACTCTGTGAAGATTTCTCCACTTGTGAAATGGAATGAATTTTACTTCTATGTCTTTTGCTTTACAGGCTCATTGTGGTACACAGAAAATGCTTATTACTAATACATTATGCTCAGGTGGGTTCCTCAGCATTACTTGATTAGTGCATCAATGTCTCATCAAATATCTCACTTTGACACAATTAAATCTGATGCTGAGGTCGTGGTTTTATGAAGATTTCTTTGGTTGGAAGCAGAGATTTGAGTAGTAGGATTTCCTCCATCTGTGGATGTTCATTTCCATGGAAAGAGCCAAAGCAATGAGCTGAACTGGGGCTGAGCCAGGTTAAACATAATTTAGCTAAAACCAGCTCTGTGGCTGTCAGCTTAGGGAAGTGGTCCAGGTCACACTGCAGCTGTGTGAGTACCACAAGCTAGGGGAGCAGCTGTGGGGCAGCAGTGAAGATGAAGAGGGGCATAGGGTACTTATACTTGTATTTTTTGCTACAGAAACTTCAGCAAAGTACTTCTATCAGTAAATGTTTGATTATTTTCAGTTTTTTGCTTTTTATTTTCCCCCAGGCAGAATATAAACAGCTTAAATGGTAAAGCAAAGTTAAGAATATTTTGGAAGCTTTGAGAAAATCACAGATGAAAAAAACCTGTGTGGATATTTCCAATGTTAATATTTTTTTAAGTCTTTCACATATATGTGCTGCAAAGTCCAGCCAATATGAGTGTCATTGCTTTGTTTTCTACAATTCAAAACTGAGGTCTGAAAAAGAACTGTGATAACCATTATTCACAGTGTTTGGAAAACTCCTCATTCTTGTCTAAGATGTGGTTATTTGCCTGTTTACTCTGTGATCCAGGGAACTCCAGGGTGAATCTTCCCAACTATTAGTCAACTAGTGAATTTAAATCAAAGAAGGAGAAAGTGGTTCAACTGTCTGGAGAGACATCTACTGCTTTCCAATTTTACTGAGGCAAGGAGAAGTTCTTGTGTTAGTCCTGAAGCAATATTCATGAAATGACATTCAGTCTGGAATGAAGTCTGGAAGATGGTTTTTTGCAAGAAGAGACAGTCTATGGGAAGACTGATCACATAGATGTCACTGTAGATGCTGTGCTAAACTGCAAGTTGTCATTCTGCACAGTTGTCTTTGTGGGATGTTGTGCTGCTTGGACATCCCCACGGCTGCATGGCTACAGGATGTGAGCAGCCCCTGGGTCTTCCTGGGAAGTGATGGGGTGCTGGAGAATTAAGGAAGGGAGGATGACAGATTTGCAGGGAAATCTCTACTCCTTGGTTGGACCAAAAGAAGCTTAGGATAAATAAAGCGAGACCATTAAAACTACTGAATTATTAAAAATTTAAAGCAAATGCCCAACCTTTTGCAGATTCCCAAATCTGGTATGAGTGATCTCACACTGTTGTGATTTCATTGCTTTTGGTCTATTTTTCAGATACACACCATTGAAACCTGTTGATTACCACAACTCTGTGTGACAGCTGACAGAGCATAGCAGAATGCAAGCAGAAATCAAAGGTTTGCTCTGCCACAGCTTCAAGCACCACAAAAATAGTAGGGCCCAGATTAACAAAACAAAGCTGGGTGCTACAAAGCAAAACAAAGAAGAGGAGGGATGGTTCTAAGGAAGGGAGAACCTAAAGCTAATGGAAGGGTTCAGATGAACTGTGCTTGCTATGGCGATTTTTGCAGGCTTCCTCCCTCTCTGACATTCACCAAAAGGAGTTTCTCAGTTCTGTAGCTCTATGCTATATGTAAAGTCAGAGCCACTCACTTCTTGCTTCTATGAGGTGAATCATTTCTGCTATCAGGGGACTATCTGTACCTATTGGAAATAAGTCATGCCGTGTGCCTCTGTGAAATTTAAAGGATTGTAGTCAAAACCAAGCCCAAGTGTTTTTTTTCTGTTGGGAAAATCATCCCAGACTTCACACTGATGCTTACATGTTGTAAATAGGAACTCAGTCCACAGAAAGGATTTAGAGGTGGCTTTTGCATACTGTAGTGACTCAGAAAAAATGAAATGCATTGCTCATGTATTGTTTTTGAAGGGTACAATGGGGGACAACCACTTTTCCTTCCTTAAATTTGCATTTTAAAAAAGCTAAAGGCTCTGACTTTTCAAGAGTTCAAAATCTCCAGCTCATGCAGATTTCTAGATGACTTTTGCACCTGAAAGAAAGGCAGGCTTTTTGGTGAGGTTCAACAAAAAGAAACTCTTCACCGTACGTATTTTCAAAACTACTGTCAGGTCCATGTGTTGAAACTTCTTTAAAATTATGAATTTTGCAAGGAATGGGATACAAATTTGGATTTCTTTAAATGTTTTTAAGACAATCTTCAATTATGGCTGTTGAGCTCTGGAAAAAAGCTCTTATATATCATTTATCTGTGTTTTGCGTATACATTATGTTGAAAAATTTCTCCCAAAGGCGACTTCAGGTTTTAATTTCCCAGATTTTCTACACTGTCTAGTTACCACAGTGTTTCTGACTGAATGACAGAGCACCACAGAATATGCCACAGGTGGTTATCCAGATGCTGTATGCTTACAAGGTCCCTTTGCAATTTGTGTAGTCAGTATATCCCTCAAAATCATGTGTACTCCATTGTATCCCCCCAGTTTGCTCTGTGCCACTGTTGTTATATGCTTGAATTCTGTAAGTAGCACAAAGAAGTTGTAAATAACTCATAATAAATACATTCCTGTAGGGTCTCTGCTCTCCTACAGCAAGCAAATAGTAAGTCAAAATTTCCAAAGAGCAACATTATATTTTTATCATATTCTGTAAGTAGAAGCTGTGCACAGAGGTTGCTGCCAACCTGCCCTCAACATTACAGTCAGAGAATGCACTAAACATCAGTGAAGCCATGGCTTCACAGGTTAGGGAGGTGAACTTCTCAAGTAAGGCTTGCAAATAAAGCTCTGTCTTGAACATAGAATGACCCAAGAAGTCCTCATCAGAGCAATCCCTCACCTGATACCCTCATCAGGTATCAAGATGAACTATAGTAGAAGTCTACCCAGAAAGCCAAGCAGGACAGGAAAGAACTTATTTCACTTCATTTTCACAATACTTATAAGCAACTAGAAAATTAGCCCAAAAGTAATAAAAAAAAAAATCATCAAAGGGTCTGAAATGCTTTCAGATTACATTTTTTAAAAAATTTAAATACACTGTATTGGATACTCAAGCTAGTTGTCAAAGAAGGTTCTAATATTCATCAAAAGGTATTTCAAAGAACTTAGGAGAGCTGATTTGTTTAAAGCAGAGAGAAAGAGGTGTTTAGAATTAAAAATATATACAAATCTTCAAAAAGTAGAAATATGTCAAAGCAGGAGAAAGGAAGGAGCATTAATTCTAATGAGTTAAACATGTAATTTTAATGTCATAGGTCAGAAATAACACTTCAAAAGTAGGAAATCTTCCAGAGAATCTGTAGGATCAATATATGATTGAGGTGTAAAAGGAATACGAGCCACTTTCATAGCTGAACATCAATTCTCTTTTAATACTCAAGGAGCTTTTGACATGTTTCCTTATTGGGGATTCTTATAGGACTGTATAGATCAAGATTGTCATAGGACTGTATAACTGAAAGACAGAAAACAGAACAAAAATACTTGGTCAGAGGAAAAGGTTATCAGCACAGACCCACAGAGTTCCCGTGGTATGACCTGTGTTTCATGACAATAATAAATGTACAGGAAAAGTTCTGTTAAAGTCATATCAGTTAAGAACTGGCAGATAACAAATGCTATGACATGAATCAGTGTGCCATGGACATCTTGCCCAGCATTGCAGATGGTGTGTCCCATCAGCTTCTCTTCTGAGAACTAGTAAGCCAATGTTTCAAAGTATATTGGCACACAGTTTCTTTCCTGGCATGGGCAAGCAAGAATTACGTTTGAACTTGAATTTTCCATCTGATGAATTGAATCTGTGCAAGAACCTGTGCTTTCTACACTGGCTACAATGTAAAAAATAAGCCCAAGTTGAGTTGCAGTATTCACAAACACGTTGTGGTGCAACCTCTGAGCACTGATGGCCAGTGTACTATTGGTCCTGTGGTACTAACCTGGTATCACAACCAACATGATGCACTTTAGTAGCTTCTCATGTTTTGCTGCCATCTTGTTTCATCTCACTCTTAATGAAAAAAACAGTATGGTCTTGAGCTCCCTATGGCAGTGCTACCCTCACCTGAAGGCTGTGCTTGAGCTCACAGATGGGATGCAGACCACATAGGAAATACTGATGCAGAAGCTTTTGGGACATCTCGTATTCCCAGATGTCCCACCTCTCTGATACTTTAGGGCATTTCTTTGGCTAGTTCAGTTAGTGACATTTGAATGGAGGCTGTGTACTCCTGCTCTAACACATTTACTTGTTAAATTACAGAGTGATATAGAAGTAGTCCATGTATACCAAGCCAAAATCCTTGCTTGTTTGTAATGCTCACAGTACATTATATTATCAAATTTACCTCTATGGCACTTATCTCTTCATGAGTCTCTGTAACTTTACAGTTCCTCACAAACACATTGGAGGTTCTTCAAAATCTAGATGCATGCTTTTGTTTTGTGTCCAAACTTAAAAGTGATATAGCTCAGTTCAACCTATATGCATGTGAGTAAATCAGACAGTATAAGCAACAGTGGAAGTAGTCAACGTTGGCTGGTATACAGCCATTACAGTCAGAGAAAGATTTCGGCAATTTGCTATAAGACACAGGCCAGTTTCTTCTTGCCGCCACTTAGGAGAATCAGATGTGACTTTAGCAGGGAAAAAACACTTTGCAAGACAACTGTAAGTGATTCCTGTGGATCAAAAAACAGCACTTTAATTTTGTCCCATTGGATTAGCCTTATATGCCACTTCCACACAAAAATACAAGACTTTCAGTCTGCACCAAAACACCCATTCAACATGTAGATTTTCTTACTGGGACTTCAGAAAAACAAAGAAAAAAAAAAAGACTATACGATGAATTGTAAGGTCTTGGGATTTCACCTCAAATTTTTACCCAAAGGGTTAACTAGCTGTCTTTCAACACTGACTTCCTTCTTTTTCACTATAGACAGTTTATTTTCAAATTGAGTGAAGATGGTGGAATGAATGTATACAAAAGAGAATTGTGAAGCTTTAGTGTGCCATTTTGTTACTTGAATGAAGCAAAGCTCTAATAAATTATTGTCAAGTTCAAAAAGAATTGCATTTATTCCTTTGTGACCTTTTGTCAAACTGTGTATAATTCTGCTTCCTTTACACAAACCACCTGTGCAGATAAGCCTTTTTGCATGTCTATATTCATTTGAACCAAAATAATTCAAACTCATTTTCAAAGCACAGCTCTAGATTTTCCACTTTCTGGTGCTTATGATGCTAAAATTAAAACACAAAAAAAAAATCTGAAGAGATAAATTAGAGTTTCTAGATGTTATTGTTGTTTTGAGTCATTAGTTTCACTTTAAAAAGTATACATATTTATAGATCATTTTACAAGTACAATTATCAAAACAGATTTTGTTTACAAAAAAAAAAACCCAAACAAATCAAAACTTAAAAAAAAAATGAAGACAGGTAAGGAAATTATGAATCATCATATATCATGGTTACTATTACTACTGCAACTTTTGTAACCTTAATCATAGTAGGAAGCATGTAAAAGTTTGCTGAGATATCTTTTGAGTGGATTGACACAATTTTATATGAGAATCTGAGAGACCTACATGTTTCTCCATGACCCTTTTTATTAAAGGTGATCTAAACAGTGAGGAGATGAATCCAATGATATTATCTATATGAGCTGGACCTCTTCAAAAAACACTCAGGATTTTGACCTGAAGAATCAAGTGCATTTTGATGCATTTTTCCCTCTGAACTTCTTCCACTTCCATAGAAGGCAAGTGCTGTAGTATGAGTATTGTCTACAGAGATACTCCATTCTAATGGGAAATTCATTAGCATTAAAATGTTTTATGCAGCATTAAAATGTATTATAATATCAGATAGGCTCATCGTTTAAAAGCAAGAATTCTTGTAGAACTTTTTCATGAGAATCTATAGGATTTCCCTTTTTTATTGGTCTTCTTAAATGCTTATGAATAAGTCTGTTTTGGCCAGAAAAAGAAACTGCTGTAAGGTTTAATGTTTTAGTCATTCAGAAAAGTAAAAAAAAATATAATATGGTAATATATAACTTTTAAGAGTAAGAATTTTTTTACGGCATTCATAGCACTCATTGCTACAGTTTAGACCAACTAGTAACCTAAATTTCTGAAGTTCAAGACCAATCAATTACCAGATATCATGGTTTTCATTTAGATCTCTGTGATTGGTGTTGCTGGTACTCTTTAAACTTTCTTACTACTTTATGGACTGTGGGGAACAGGAAGGTAACATAACTGACAAAATCATCCATGGACAAAGGCTCACCCCAGTAAGTTTCAGGTCTTACATATTTTACACACATCTAGTTATCTTTTTTTCTGTGTGTAAAAGAAACAGACTTTTGTGTTAGTTCCAGAGTTAGACATTAATCTTAATTCTATTTGTTTTAAAAAGGACCAGATTTCACTTTTGCAAATGTCAAATTAAAATAGTATGTTAATCACTAGATTGAGCCCACCAACAAAGAAGTTAATTCACTTTCCCCTTATATATAGTAGGCTCAAAAAATAATAGAATAGAATAGAACAGAAGACAAGACAAGACAAGAAAATACAGTACAATACAACAGATATCTGTTAGAAAAACATGCTTTAAATATATTTAACTTTTTTTTAAACTACTTTCTGTTGATAATTTTAAGGGGATACAACTTCAGAAGAGCAAATCTCCAACTTGTTAAGAATTGGTGGATAAGATCCCCTGGAAAGCTCTCCTTAGGGACAGAGGAGCTGACCAGAGCTGGCAACACTGTAAGACCACTTGAGGAAAGAGTCTTCATCAGAGTGGGGCAGAAACCATCACAGCTGAGCAAGGATTTGCTCCTCAAACAGAGGAGCAAAAAGGAAATGCACAGCCAGTGGAAGCAGGGACATGTAGCTTGGGAAAAGTGCAGGGATACATTAAGGATGGGATACAGTAAGGATGTGTAGGGATGAGATCAGGAAAGCTGAGGCACAGATGAAACACGACTTTACAAGGGATGTGAAAAATAACAAGAAGGGATTCTATAAACACACAGATTAGAAAGTAAAGGTAGTGTAAACCCTCACCCCCCAAGCCCGATAAATGAGAAAGAACAGGTGACAAAGGCTATGGAGAAGGCTGAGTTATTCAACAAACTCTTCATCTCAGCCTTCCCTGGCAGTCAGGTTTTCCAGGTCTCTCAAGTCCCTGAAACTCCAAGTGGGGATAGAATGAGTGAAGTCCCTCCCACTGTAAGTTTGGGACCTCTTGTTGCTAAGTCACTCTCCATGATATTTGAAAAGTCATCTCAATCAGGCAAAGTCCCTGGTGACTGGAAAAAGGGAAAAGTTGCTCAGTCAAAGTCCCTGGTGACTGGTAAAAGGGAAAAGACCTTCACATCTGTGCCTGGAAAGATCATGGAGCAGAACCTTCTAGAAGATATGCTAAGGTACATGTAAGACAAGGAGGTGATCCAAGGCAGCCAGCATGGTTTTACTAAGGGTAAATCATGCCTGACCAGTCAGGTGCCTTTCTAATGGTGGAGTGATTGCAATAGTAGACAAGGAAAGACTGACTGATGTCATCTACCTAAACAATTACAGAAGGTTTTTGACACAGTCCCACATGATGCCCCTATCATCAGATTGGAGAGACTTGGGCTGGAAGGGTGAATTATTTGGTGGATAAGAAATTGGCTAGATGGATGCAGCCATAGAGTTGTGATCAGTGGCTCTATGTCTAGGTGGAGGCTGGTGAAGAATGGTGTCCTTCAGAGTTCAGTTTTGGGATCAGTTCTCTTTAATATCTTTGTCAATGTATTGATATCGATTTGCTGAATCCTTCCTGAGGAAGAACATTCATAGAGGTTTATAAGGTTATATGTACATGTTATATAGGTTGAGTCCTCGAGTCCTGGGGACAGTTTTGGGTGCCACAACATATGAAGAATATAAACCTATTAGAGAGCATCCAAAGGAGGGACATGAGGATAGTGAAGTATCTAGAGGGGAGGCCATATGAGGAGCATCTGAGGTTACTTGGCTTGTTCAGCCTGGAGAAGAGGATGCCGAATGGGGACCACACCATGGTCTGCAGCTTCCTCACAAGGGACAGTGGTGGGGCAGCAGTGATCTCTGCTCTCTGGTGACCAGCAACAGGCCCGAAGAAAACAGCAGGAAGCTCTGTCAGAGGTGGTTTAGGCTGGGTATTAGGAAAAGATTCTTCATCCAGAGGGTGATTGAGCACTGGAACAGGCTCCCCAGGGAAGTGGTGGTGGCCCCAAGCCTGCCAGAGCTCAAGAAGTGTTTGGACAGTGCTCTTAGGCACATAGTTGGATTCTTGGGGCTGTCCTGTGTAGGTCCAGGAGTTGGACTTTGATAATCCTTGTGGGTTTCTTCCCAGCGGAGGGAGATTCTATGATTCTGTGTTTCTAAAAAGTCATTGAAAGAAGTCCTGGAGAGAACGACTTGATGATTCTTGAGGATGAAAGGCTGAACATGAGCTAACAATGTGTGCTGGCAGCCCAGGTGGCCAGCTAAATCTGGGAATACATCAAAAGCAACATGACCAGCATGTTGAGGGAGGTAATTCTGCCCCTCTACTCTTCTCTGGTGAGTTCTCACCTGGAGCATTGCATCCAGTTCTGGGTTCCTCAACAAAAGGAAGTCTTGGACTTCTTGGAGCGAGTGCAGGTGAAGCCACAGAGATTAGCAGGAGGGTGGAGCACCTCTCCTATGAAGACAGAGAGAGCAGGGGTTATTCACTCTGGAGAAGAGAAGGCTCTGGGGAGATGTCCTTATGGGCTTCCAGTAATTAAAGGTGACTTATAACAAAGAGGGAGAGCAACTTTTTACACAGACAAGCAGTTATTTTAGTTTAAAAACTTATCCTTTTGGCCTATAAGAGATATTTAGATGAGATATCACAAGGAAATTCTTTAATCAGAGGGTGGTGAAGCACTGGAACAGATTGCCCCAGGACAATGTGGATGCCCCATCCCTGGAAGTGTTCAGGGCAAGTCTGGATGGTGCCTTAAGCAACCTGATCTGGTGGGTGGCATCTTTACTCATGATAAAGGGTTGGAAATAGATGATCTTTAAGGTCCCTTTCAACACACACCATCCTATGATTCCATGATTCCACAGAATGATGAAAAGTGCCCACAATAACTGTAAACGAGATTGGTTAAAAATGAGAGGTCAATCATAAATATAATTTTTACATTTGAAAAAAAAAAAAGATGATGAAACCCAAACAAAACAAGACATTGATTTGAGCCCCGGCATATAAATTCCAATGAGAAATACTCAGAAAAACCTTTGATTTTCACTTTAAGAGAAATACTAGACCAATGCATTTTACACGCTAAACATATTGGATTTAACTATTGGAAATATTATTTCATAATCACTAAAACCGATACTAGCAGTTTAACTAAGTTGCTTGGTTGAGTATCATGCACTCCATGGAGTGCATATGTAAAGCCCTATAACCTGAAGAATATACAGTGAAAAGCTCCATCCTGAAGTAAAAATACACTGGTCCCCATAAATAGATGCCATCTGCTTCAAGATTTTGTTTCAAGGATGAAAATAATGTGAATTGTTGCAATCAAATGAGTCATAAATAAAGAAAATGATATCTAATAATTATGTTTTGCACTTTGGAATGTTTTGTCTTAGCAGTCAGACTGCATAAAACTGTAAAACTTTGATTCCCAGAAACTGACGTTAGAACCAGAAATTTTGTGTGCTTGTCCCATTTTCCAGTTATTGGAAGAAAAAATAAAAGCTAATTTTATTTCATAATTGTCACTGTACGCAAAGAAGGGAATTTTTAAGTGGAGTCTATTACATGCAGTTGAAAATACTGAAAAATTAAACTCAAAACCTCCTACAACACCTATCAAGATTTCAGCTGGATATTTCAGTGCAGTCTCAACAAGCCAAAGAATGAGAATCTGGATGAAGCCTCTTGTTATCTCTATGTGTCAAGCAGTTCATTTTTTAGTTCCCAAATACAGCTTCAAAAAGGTCTTCCTTGTCATAGATAAACTCAGACAATAATAAAGGCCTGTATTTTTCTTTATTTGTTGCAATATCATTTGATAGCCTGTGATTCTTCATTTCTTTCTTCATAACTTTCTGAAGCTTCTTCCAAGTCTCTGCCTGACTCCATGCAAGATTTGAAAGGTATGATGAGATAAAACACATGCATGGGCTGTCAGCTAGGTGGGACCACCATCCACCCATTCAAATAGCACCCAGCTGTTTACAGTGATTATCATTCATCAGGAGGTAATCTTTCATGATAGAATATTGCTCATTGTACCTGCCATAACATATACCAGCACTGTGCTGTTCTAACAGGACACCTGCTCTCGTTGCAATATAGAAAGTAGCATGTTTTCAAATGGAAGGAAAGTTGTTGGATAAGATTTTTTTTTAAATAACAGGCCTTACCTTTTGGAAAATAATAGGCCTCATAAAAGTGCTTGTAAAACAATTAATAATCACTTTTTCAGTTTTTCACTGGAGTGTATTTTGCCACAGCTTCATCTTGCATGTTCTCCATAAATATGATTTTCCATTAAAATTGGATCATGCATTCCTTTGATTTTTTGCTGGTAGTTCAGATTCTGCCTATGCTTTTGTCAAAGGCTATATGGAATGGGAGATAAAAGATACAGAAAACAAGACAAAATAAAGCAATCAGTAAAATTTATCTTTTTCATATCGCACATAATGAACATGACTATTGCAGAAAGTTCCAGCTGATTTAGTTGATCCTGTTTAATACTGATGTCACAAAACCATTGTTAAACCCTCACGTTACATTTAAAATGATTTATTATTTCCTAAATTTCTTTAATTTGATATATAAATTTCCCTTGTTACTCTGTTACTCTAACAATTTCTTCATAATTTTCTTGCTGTGATGCTGACCATTTTAAGCACTCTAAAGATTTCGAATAAGAGTTGACAAAAAATGTACGGAATTTTTAAATATACTGGTAAAATTAATTACAAATATATAGAAACATTGCAGCATTGGACCAAATTAGAAAATTCTATTTAAGTACTAATTCAATTTAAGTATAAGAAATTTTGAGATCAGCACTACTGGACACTGAAATAAAAGCTGACTATTTACCTGAGATACACATTTAATATTTCTAATTTTTTGGATGTTCTCCAAGAAATTGCCATCTGATTAGGACAAATTACTTTTCCCCCATGGCTCCAAAATACACTATTTTTTCTTGAGAAGGCTCTGTTTATACTTCTGTGTTGAACATTTCATAACTCTTTAATGTGGTTTTTATGCTGTGGTGCAGTATACACAGAATTACACAATATGCTGAGTTGAAAAGGACTCACAAGGATCATCAAATCCAGCTCCTGGCTCTGCACAGGACCAAGAGTCACACCATGTGCCTGAGAGCATTGTCCAAAAGCTTCTTGAACTCTCTCAGGCTTGGTGCTGTCATCACTTCCCCAGGGAGCCTGTTCCAGTGCCCAACCACCCTCTGGAGGAAAAATCTTTTTCTAATATCCAACTTAAACCTCCCCTGTCACAGCTTCAGGCCATTCCCCCAGGTCCTGTCACTGGTCACCAGAGAGAAGAGAGGAAGAGAGGGGCCTGCCCCTCCTCTTCCCCTCAGTAGGAAGTTGCAAACATCATCGCAGTTTACAACTTCCTTGTGAGAAGAGGTAGGGCATACTTTCATTCCTTAATAAGGAAAAAATATGCAAGACTAATGTTCATCCCCCAGCCTGGACTGACCCTGGGGATTGCCCCGACCCAGATGCAGTACCTTGCACTTGGACTAGTTGAACTTCATGAGGTTCTCGTGGGCCCACTTCTTGACCTTCTCTAGGTCCCTCTGAATGGCATCCCATTCTTCAGGGGGGAAATATTGTAAATTGTATTGAAAAATTGATGTGATTCTAAATCTGGAAAGATTTAATTCTGTTACTGAGACCTAAAAATAAGAGTGAGACCTAAAATAAGAAGAAAAAGAACTTACAAGTTTTACATTTTTCTACTTATTTTTCTTCCACTTATTGCCAAATTCCTAATTCCATGACAGAGACTTTCTCATAGAAAATGTATTTAAGTAATAAAGAGTTGTTGCTCTTTCATAATAAGCCTTTTCTTGTGAAAGATCATCACCATGAAAAGTCATTGCTGAATGCGCATGTACTGTTTGTCATCCATTAGTTTATCTATTGTCTAGTCCTGTAAATTCAAACAAGATAAAAAAAAAAGCAAACCAAATATGTCAGACAAAAATATGTCAACTGTACTTATTTTCCATGTACCAGAGTTTCTTTGTCCTTCTAAAACATGCTTCCTAGTTCATAGATTCACAGAATCCATATCATAATGTGCTGATATGGAAAGGACCCACCAGGATCCTCAAGTCCAACTCCCAACCCTGCATGGGACACCCTGAGAATCCACACCATGTGCCTGTTCCAGTGTCCAACCAACCTTTGGGTGAAGAACCTCTTCATAGCACAGCACCGAGCCTGTCCAAGTTGAAGGAATATTTGGATGATACTCTCAGGCACATAGTGTGACTCTCAGGATGGTCCCTGCAGGATCAGGAGCTGGATTTGATGATCCTTGTGGGTCCCTTCCAACTCAGTATATTATGTGATGCCGTGATTCTGTGATTTCCATCAACGAGGACCCCCAGGCTCCTTTCCACAGATCTTCTCTGCAGCCTCTAATTTCCTGGTCTATACCCACAGTCAGGATTGCCCCTTCCCAGGTGCAGAATCTGATACTTGTCCTTGTTAATACAGTTTCTTTCTGAAATTCAACTAAATGTTTTTCCAATTTGACAAAATGTTATAGAACACTAAGAGTTTCTTGACATAACTGATACTTCTACCTTCATGGCATTAGAAGACTAAACAAACTCATTTTCTAGTTCATTAATGAAATACAGAAAACATTAAAGAGAGTGCACATGTCCTGTGGACAAGATATATCTCCATGAAAGCCATTTTGACTGTAACAACCAGTCAACACTTTTAGGGCACATTAACTTGCACTCCAGCAGTTGCAGTGAGGCTAAGATTTCCTTGACATCTGATGATAAAATGTGAGTAAAAAAATTCTCATATAGGACTATATGATAACTGTGGCTTTATTATTCTTCAGTTCTTAACAGCTAGTTAATTTTTCCCAGAATTTTTACAGAGACAGAAACTGAGCTGATAATTCCATTTTTCTCTTCCATTATCAATCGGTAAGCTGTGTTTGCCTTTTGTGACTATTCCAATGTTAACTGTACTTTATGAGCTCTCAAAGATATCTGCTAAGATAATGAGATTTTTCAGGCAGTCTTTCAATTAACCTAAGATAACTTTCTCCTGAGATTTTTTCCTTCATATTCAGGAAATTTACTGTACTGTCAGCATTTTCCTAAATTAAAGAGTGTAGAAGAAAGTATGCTTGTTGAGGCATGAGGAGTTCCTGATATCACCTTGGTGATTTTGAATGTTACCCCTACATCTGTTCACTCTTGTTAAGTGTTAATTTAAACTATTTTTTAAAAAAAATTAAACAGGATCACTGCTCTGATCAGTTACAGGCTCAGTACTGGAGTAACAGCTTTAACCCTTCAAATTGTCTTTTGCTTCACCAACTCCTTCCAAAAGAACTTATAGGAAGTCAGTCAACTAACTTGTACACAGGTAATTAGCAGCACACAAAATCCATATTTAGCTTTTTAAAAGACTCTGTCACTTGGTGGACATCTTTTCACAGATATTTTGAAATTCCAGTGGAAAAGCAGTAAAACTGCATCCACCTTGAGAACTTAGGGTTATCTGCCAATTTCAGTTAGGTTTTACAGCTTTAGAAATTCTGTCCCTGCGGAAATGGTGGCACATGAATCTATCCATCTTCAGGGCCAAGTTAGGTGCTCATTGGTATTCCCAGGCTCCTGACTGAAAGAGTGGTAATGAAAAGGATGTCCAATTTATCCCAGAGTAAACAATTTTGCTTAAGGCAGATGTTGGCCACTCATAAGGAGGTTATCTACACCAATGTTTAACTTACATAAAAGTCCATAAGAGAGTTAGCAGTAGATGCTTTCTCTACTTCAAAATACAAGATAGGCATGTGTATAACACAGCCCATGTATGGCCTATAATCTTATTTAAGCTCCATTCTTGTAAATCAAATGTAATTAAAGTATATTTTACCCAAACCAACAGAAATGTTTAGTGGTCAACTGACTGCATCTCTCAGAAATGCCAAAAAAATCCTATTAAAAAAGGAGCAGCACATCATGAGACCTGTTCATAGTGACACAGGGGCTGACCTGTCAGCTAGCTGCCAGCAAAAAGAGTGTTTATCCTATGAGGTCTACAAGTTTTTCCCGTGGATAGTGTGTGCATTAGTTTGCACCTGTACTGCTACCCAGGAAACACTTTTGACAACATTTGTAAATACACATTTTTTAAAAAAATTGAAACATATTCCTCAGTATTTTTGGAGTGGTATAAACAGGATAGACAGAACAAATGATTAGTTGCTGCTACTTCTGAAACTCTACAGTAACATTAGAAGGAATTGTTTCTCCAGAATCTCAGAAAGAATTTTTAGTAGGTAATAAATATTGTAGCAAAACAATAACCTTACAGAAAGTCAAGGAATTTTAGAAATTCTCATGAAAGTTAATAGGAAAAAGCTTAAAATAATATGTTATTCTACAGGAGATGAGTCTTCAGAAATGGATGAAAGTAGAAAAAAGACTGGAGAGGAAATACACAAAAAATATACTTTAGAGAACAAAAAAAGCAGAATCCAAAATTAAGCAATAGCAATCTATATTTTCATACACAAAATCATGGCCTTTGTAATGAATGGAAATGCAAAACATTCAGACTTACAAAGCAGTAAAAGCTAAATTCTCTATAAGGGATGTGTACATTGCAAATTAGTTACTTGTAAGTTATCCTCTCATGCTTTTGGGAGACTTAGTTCAGCTTTATGGCCAAAACTTCAAAGAAGAAAAATTATTCATGAACGGTCTAATACACTTGCAAAACTACTGAGTACAATTTGAGATTTTACATTTTATGCTAACTGAATAACTACAGGACACCCAGATAGTATTTTGACAAACTTCATTTCTTAATCAAAATCTGACTTGAAAGTATGTGAAACACTTTGTGAATCAGTCAAATGATTTGGGGATTTATTGGTACTTAATTATCTTAATTATCCATTTTTCCTGTCATATTCACACCCATTTTTTTTAACATTAGTAAAAAAGTTATGACAAAATTTTCCTGTGCATAGAAAACAAGAAATTACATTTCTTACTTAAAAATAGACTTTTCATCTTTTTCCTCTGCCCTTTGTTTTTGTAGCTCTCTTATAATGGTTTTAACTTTGTGTATATTATTTCTCTATTTTCTGCACTCCCTTTGGTGGTATGAATCCATGGGTTTGTTCAGTTTTTGTTTTCTTCTAAACCCATAGAGACTTATCCAGGTATTCTCAAAAACTAAAGTAGCCCACACTTACTAGGTCTTAAAAACTGGCTTTGAAAACCTAATCTAAATACTAAAATACTATTTCAGAACCAGATTTGACAAATGGCTTTTCCCAGCGGAGCTTTAAAAATATTAAAAGATTCAGCATCCGTCCACTGAAAAATATGATGTGCATTAAATTAGTCAAGTTACCTCAGTTGCTAGGAGTATAAGCAGTACTAAAGACTGAAATCAGCATGCAAATACTCTTAAATAAATTAAGACAGAATATTTGAAATTTATTTTGAATATGTTCATGAATGTCTATATATTTTCTAATATTTGCATGTCTATGCACATGTCTCTGTCGTGGATATACGGGAGGATCATAGAATCGTAGGATCATAAAATCATTTATTTGGAAAAGAGTCTAACCCAGCACTAATACAGTAACCCAGCACTACCAAATCCACCACTGAACTATGCCCCCCAGCAGCATCTTTTACATAGCTTCAGGTTTATTTTAACCCTTTCCCGCTTCAAATCAATGAGCCCTGATAAATCTTGTTCAAAACTCCTTCTTACCCTTTGAAACAGGTGTGCCCTGTCTGTTGCCAGAAGGTCTGGTGTCAAGTAAACTGAATCATGATCAAAGAACCCAAAATTCTGCCAGTGACACCAGGCTCAGAGCCAAGTACTGTTCTGTTGGATTTCCCTGATTCTTTCCTAATCATTCCCTGTGACTGGAAGGATGGAGGAAAACACTACTGTGCTTCTGATCCTTTAACCAGTCTTACCAAGGCCCCAAAGTCTCTCTTGGTTGCCCTCGAGTTTCTAGTTGCAACTTCATCATCGCTTACCCAAAAAAACAATAATGAATAATAATCTGAGGGTTGAACCAGTGTAGGAACCTTTCTCTTCAGATTTTTAACCCAGGCCCCAGGAAGGCAACACACTTCCCTAAGAAGTGGATCTGGTTGGCATATTGGGCTTTCTATTCCCTTGAGAAGGAGTCTCCTGGTATTCTGAAAATAATTTTTCATTCTTTATTTTATGGACTGTTTTTTCCACGTAGCCATTTGTCCTAAATCACCTGAATTTTAGAGGAGGAAACTACTCTTTGAGTTAGTCACGTTCTTTTCTTGTTTTTGCTTCTTTGCACCCAGCTCTTCTATGGAGTGTAATTTTTTTTGAGGCAGGATGTTAAGCAAATTTTGTCATTTCCATTTGAAATCAGAGTAGGATTTCTCACAAGATCATTCAGACTCAGCTGGGGCATTATAAACAGGGAGGTGAGGGATTAAAATAAACACATTTGTGTTGTTCTCTAGAAACACCTATTGGGCTGTTAATCTTTTTCTTTCAAACTGTAATATAATGTATAAGCAAGTACAAATCAAGATGAAAAATATTTCATTTTAATCAAACATATTTTTTTTCTCATATTTTTTGGGTTGATTGTTTGGGGGTTTTTGTCTGTTTGATTACATGATTGAATTAGCCTTGTATGCCTTGAGGAAAGTATGTGTGTCTGAACCTTCCACTAGTGTACTGTCAGGAATGGCAGGGAAAACGTTGGGACATCTTCTTTGTCGCTCTTTAAAAATAAGCATCCACCAGTGCTGAGTGCCCCCTTGACTTTACTAATTGGATAGGACATAATATTTATGAGCTTTTTCATCCCATAACCTTCTATATTCTGGTTGAGTGCACACTGATTCACACGGAAGGACTTTCTCTGAAGTGTCTCACATAATGTATGACACCTGTACAGTAAAGGTTGCTGGACAGACTTGTTTTTAATAGCAAGGGAGCTCCAGCCACTGCACAGGGGAGCGAGCAAAGAACCAGGGTCCACAGCTTTCCTCATACGGTACCATTTAGTTGGACACGTTGAAGGACTGGGAGATGGAACATATACTTGGGGGAGTGAACAATTTTATGCTGGAACTGTGATCATCTACTTCTTTTGATATGAAACAATGGCTTTGGAAGATCAATAATAAAAGAATTATAGACTTATATAGGACCTTTATTTATTCTCTTCCTTCTGACCCACTCCCAGATATCCAAAGTGAAAGTGAGAAGAAGAGTCACACAAGTGCAGTGTTGTTTGAAGAGCAAGGTAATTTGAGGAATTTCATTTTCTCATTCACCTAATTTGATGTTCTTCAATTACACTGTTTTCCAAGAGCTCCAGTTTTTGAGTTGCCATAAAGAGCATACCAGAGCACATCTCTGTCATAGAAGTGTCAAAAAAAGCACTTACCTAATAATTAGATTTTGCTTTCATTTAGTTGATTGATCTTCAACAAAATATTTCTCAGCCCGCGACCACTGTAACCAGTACTTCTCCAAGGTACTTTTTCTACTCAAGACTCATCCTCTTCACTCAGTTATGAAACCCTACTTTAACTTCACAGTTTTAAAAAACAAGTTAATTTTTTCCAATCAAGGCCATTACAATCCCATTACTCTTCAAGCATATTTCCTCCCAAGTATTAGAAGTATATAAACTGTTCTTTAATCCAGCTCCAGTGCCATGATTTGATATTAGCATTTCCACCCTACACAGTCCAGATACTGTCCTAAAACAGATTTGAGAGAATTAAAATAACCACATCAAGAATTAAAAACTAGTTAATAAACTCCTGTTTCTGCTAGCTTCAGTTTCTCTATAGGAAATAATTTTCCTTTGAATATCTTTGTTTAACAAAAACATTCAATATTAAAATGTACCCATTTGTCAAGAAGGAAGAGAAGGTAAATTCTAACTATGTCTTCTTGCAGGATAATAACCAGGATTTTCTTTGTTTCAAACGTATGTAACTAATTGCCACGTTCTTAAATATTTTTATTCAAATGCTTATCCTTAGGAGGAGATTTTCAGATATTTCAGGTTCTTCATATATGAAAGGGGGGACTGGGAAGGGGACTACAGGGGTGGAATAACCACGTGGAAATGTTTCCTGGGCAAGGATAGAGATACTGCATCAGGATGTGGGAAAGAAGTCTGGCATGTCTCTGCATTTCTCATAAATTCACATCTCAAGCTTTTGTTAAGCTTTTTTTTTTCTAATGATGTTGTCTACAAATAAAACAAGAGTCTCAATACATGTATTAATCTAATCCTTTATGGAATAATGATTTAGCTATCCATAAATTATCCTACATATGGGGGAAAAAATAAAGGAATACTTGTTTCTACTGATGTATAAGCAGAATAGGGAACTGTAAACTTTTTCCTTTGGCCATATTAAAGTTATTGGGCAGAAAATATCTTGAAACCTAGTGTTAACATGAAGTTCAACACTTCACAATGATATGGGGCTTAAGAAGGTTATTCGGAGAAGAGATCAAAATGCACATGACATGAGAACATTTCTGGTTAAAAAAAATGGAGCTTAACATCATTCTGTCTTATGTGAATATTTAAGTGTTTGTTAGAAACCAGAAAAATATCTTTTTGTCATGGGAATTACTTTCAATTTAGGAAATAACATATCTATTTGCTTTAAAATACCGGTAAGTTTGTAAAATTTATACTCATAAACTGATATTTATGAATTGCAAGGGAGATTAAGCAACCCTTCCAATGTTTTTGATAACGTATTCTCAGAGGAATGTAATCATTGTGTAATGAAAACTAATACAAGGAAAAAAAACTACATCTGAGAGTCTGAATAATATGCTTATTCACAGAAAGCACCTTTAAAATATGCTTCACAGATCATTAGTTTTATGGAGTTAGGAATGACCCTGCATAGATTTAGCGATGAATCCCGCTCCTCAGGATATCGTAACAGGTATGAAACCCTTTCCAGGGCATATGGTGACAGAGGGCAGCACTCTTTCCCAAGGGCCCTGTCAGACTTAGCCACAATCTATTGTCAGGCACAGTTGGTGAAATCTGATGCTCACTTAGTTTAGTGGAACAGAAGTCATCTTAAAGATAGTATCAAGAGCATAGGGATCACGTCGAATGGCTTGCATTCTGACAGTCTGCCACTTTTCTTACATAATCTCACATGTGACTACCATACCATATAGATGCTTCATTTTTTGACTTCCAGAAGTATTCATATTTATGTATATATTTATATATGCATACTGATATCTGCTATTATAAATTTCATCATACAAGCATCCTTTTCACAATTCACTTCCATATGTACAACTGCAATATACTAAGCAGCTGAAAAAGTAAGTACTGATATACCTCTGAACTATTTTTGTGTTTTGGCAGAAAGTCCAGTAAATATTCCTCCAATTTTTCCATCAGAGTTTATATAAGATTTGGATTTCTCTTACTTGTAAACAGAATTTCAAATTCACTATAAGACCTATACATTCCATATATTTCCTATGACAGGCAGTCATATAGAATATACTTTTATGAGGCCTTTTAAAACAAATAGAACTGTTGAATCTACACATCATAACATTTAAAATAATTCATATGAACAGATCCTTTGTAAAGGGGTGGTGTTGGTAAGGCACAAGAGTTTTATTCAAAAGAATACTCATTTTTCTCCAGGCAGACGGCTGATAGCCTTATACAGTACACAGATCTCAGTCAAATAGAATGTTTAAGACTGTATTTTGTCTACTGCTTCCAAGTCCAACACAAATTGACTTTCAGAATTCCAGTGTTCTACCCTGAGCTATCAGTCACATTCAGCATATACAGCACCAGCCAAAGCAGATGAAACTTTCTTTCACCATAAGTTCACTCTGCTATACTGATAGCAGCAACAAAATACAAAAAGGCATGACAAATGCTTAAATCCAGATAAAATTAATCAGGAACTCAATTAGGCAGAAAGTAATTACTGAACCTGTAATTTGACTACAACACAGTAGCAGATGTTCCTACTCTTGCATATGGTGCCATGGGATCTTTAATTAGCTTAAAATAGCCTCATCTTTGGAATTCACTTTCCATCCTCTTAGTCAATAATACTTTTAGTTTATTGAACTGAGAGGCCCATGTGTTTCCCTCAGCTGTAAGACACTGGAAAAGCTCCAGTGCTTCATGTTAAAGGTATTTTAGTTTCAGTTACCACATTTTTGCAGAATTAGGCTTACAGGAAGGTTTTACTGCAGCACAACTTATGTAAGGGTTATCAAAAATCTAGGTATGATAATGATCCTTTCTAAAGTGCATCATTCCTGTGTTTATAAAACCACAGTTTTAGATGTCACGCCAGAGAGTGCCCTCCTTCTACTATATCTTCCATATCTAATTGCAGAGGCAGCAATTCAGTAAAGGCTCACAAAGAAGCACATCAGCTACTAAATCACTGGCCATCTTTTCTTGAGCATATTAGTTTCTCCAGGGAAAATTTCTAAAGAAGAAAGTTGTTATTTTGCTATGTCTAACTACATCTCATACTGCAATGATGTAACTTAAAATCTCATATCAAATTCTATACCTTAAAATAAAATGAAATTATATTTGCATGAGGAAGGTTTTTTCCTCTCATTTACTTGATTTTCTCTAGAAAATGAAAACCTGTGTTCACTAAATCGTATCTCTGTTGCCATGGAAATTGTGGAGGTTTTACACCTTGGCATTTTGACTTCATTTCTGGATTGTATACAAAAAGGAGATGGAATAGGACAAGTTGGGCTAAGAAGGTAACACAATGATTTAAACAAAACCATCTCTCATAATTAAACCAAGATGTCAAGGGTATTCATGGAAAACACAGAAAAAAAGAAGTAGATTTCAATGCAAATATGAAGCACTAAGCAGGTTTCCATTTCTATCTTAGGCCCCTTAAAATTATTATAAACTACACAAAAAATCCCCATTTTTTTCTCATTAAAAGCTCACTAATATTATTTAATGATACCTTATCTTATTGACAGGTCATGGAACAGTGACTAAAGCAAATTAAATACATCTTTCAATGCATTAATACTCAGGCCAGTTTAAGCCCAACTCACTATAAACAACTAAACTCATATTTTTTTGTGGAGTGTAAGTTCTCTTAAAATGAATATTGGAAAACTAAGTAAATGTCAAATTTGTGGTCTGAGGTTGTGTTCAGCCATAATACAACAAAATAACATTGATTATCAGACTAATCTGCTGTTCTACCTAACACTAAAACAGCAGAACAAAGAATTGTTCAGAATCATTAGCAGTTATTTAAATTAGCAAATTTGTGCCACTACTCTGGACCTGCTAGCTGCCTCTACCTGCTAGTATAGATAAACAGACAAATTCAAATTGGAATTGACATGTGGAGGTCATCCAGTCTAATAAGAATAGTGCATACTTAGAAACAGCATTAATTTCTTAAATTAGTCTTCTTTGAAAAATTCCAGGAAGCAGACGTTCCTCTAAAATCGTAGAAATAATTTCCAGGCACACTAAGGACAAGAAAATTATCAGAATTTATTAGCAAGTCCAATATAATAAGCTTCTATGATAAAGTGACTGCTTTAGTAGATAGGGAAAAGCAGTAGACATATTGGACTCCAACCGGTACTTGGACTTCAGTAAGGCTTTTGATGCTGTCTGCCATAAGATCCTCACTGACAAGCTGTTGATGTACAAGCTGGTTAAGCCAACAGTGAGGTGGATTGAAAACTGGCTGAATGTCTGGGCCCAGAGAATGGTGATCAGTGTCTCAATGTCTAGTTGGAGGTCAATAACTAGTGGTGTACCTGAAGGTTCAGTATTGGGTTCATACCTGTTTAACAGCTTCATTAATGATCGGGATGATGGAACATAGTATATCCTCGGTAAGTTTGCAGATTACACAAGATGGAGAGAAGTGGTTGATGCTCCAGATGTTTGTGTTGGCAGGGGAAAGAAATGGACACTCAGGAAGCTCATGCATTTCAATAAGGAAAAGTGCAAAGTCCTGCACCCAGGGACGAACAAAACCAGGTACCAATGTGTGCTGGGGGCCACACAACTGGAAAGCATCTTGGCAGAAAATGACCTTGGGTTCCTGTTGGACACCAAGTTGAACAGGAGTGAACAATGGGCCTTTGCTGCAAAGAAGGCCAAGAGTATCCTGTGCTGTGTTAAGCAGAGTATTGCCAGCAGGTTGAGGAAGATAATCCTTTTCCACTACTCAGGCCACATGTGGAGCACTGTGACTTGTTCTGGGCTCCTCAGTGCAAGAGAGAGATGGACGTACTGGAAAGAGTCCAATGAAGGACCACAAAGATGATTAAAGAACTGGAGCACCTCCTACAGGAGGAAAAGCTGAGAGAACTGGAACTGCTCAGCTTGGAGACCAAAAGCTTCAGGGAGATCCTAGTGGTGTATATAAGTACTCGAAGACAGAATACAAAGAAGAACCAGGTTCTTTTCATTAATGTACCATTGACATGACCAGGAGCACTGAGCTTAACCTGAAACAAAGGAGGTTCACTCTGAACATCAGAAAACACTTTTTAACTGAGGGACAAGAAAATTATCAGAATTTATTAGCAAGTCCAATATAATAAGCTTCTATGATAAAGTGACTGCTTTAGTAGATAGGGAAAAGCAGTAGACATATTGGACTCCAACCGGTACTTGGACTTCAGTAAGGCTTTTGATGCTGTCTGCCATAAGATCCTCACTGACAAGCTGTTGATGTACAAGCTGGTTAAGCCAACAGTGAGGTGGATTGAAAACTGGCTGAATGTCTGGGCCCAGAGAATGGTGATCAGTGTCTCAATGTCTAGTTGGAGGTCAATAACTAGTGGTGTACCTGAAGGTTCAGTATTGGGTTCATACCTGTTTAACAGCTTCATTAATGATCGGGATGATGGAACATAGTATATCCTCGGTAAGTTTGCAGATTACACAAGATGGAGAGAAGTGGTTGATGCTCCAGATGTTTGTGTTGGCAGGGGAAAGAAATGGACACTCAGGAAGCTCATGCATTTCAATAAGGAAAAGTGCAAAGTCCTGCACCCAGGGACGAACAAAACCAGGTACCAATGTGTGCTGGGGGCCACACAACTGGAAAGCATCTTGGCAGAAAATGACCTTGGGTTCCTGTTGGACACCAAGTTGAACAGGAGTGAACAATGGGCCTTTGCTGCAAAGAAGGCCAAGAGTATCCTGTGCTGTGTTAAGCAGAGTATTGCCAGCAGGTTGAGGAAGATAATCCTTTTCCACTACTCAGGCCACATGTGGAGCACTGTGACTTGTTCTGGGCTCCTCAGTGCAAGAGAGAGATGGACGTACTGGAAAGAGTCCAATGAAGGACCACAAAGATGATTAAAGAACTGGAGCACCTCCTACAGGAGGAAAAGCTGAGAGAACTGGAACTGCTCAGCTTGGAGACCAAAAGCTTCAGGGAGATCCTAGTGGTGTATATAAGTACTCGAAGACAGAATACAAAGAAGAACCAGGTTCTTTTCATTAATGTACCATTGACATGACCAGGAGCACTGAGCTTAACCTGAAACAAAGGAGGTTCACTCTGAACATCAGAAAACACTTTTTAACTGAGGATGACAAACAGGTAGCCCAGAGAGGTTGAGGAGCCTCCAGTCTTGGAGATATTCAAAAATGATTTGAGCACAATCCTGAGTAGCATTCTTTAGGGAGGAGATCCTTCTTGAGGAGGACCAGATGATCTCCAGAGGTCACTCCAGAATCACTCATTCTGTGATTCTGTGAAACTCAGACATCTTAAGCTCTCCTTGTGTGCTACATAATCCAACTCCTCAATTATCCTGATGGCTCTCCTCTGGACTCACTCCACTATGTCAGTGCCCTTGTGCTGGGGAAGCCAAATCTGGACAGATGACACCATCTATGAGATGTACCAAATCAAGGTGAATAATCACTTCTCGCAACTTATTCAGTATGCCTTTGCCAATAAAGATAGAGTGTGTTTGCCAGTTATTATCCTTGTGAATTTGACTGCTTCCTCCTCCATTCTGTGTGATTACAGTAAAGCATAGTCAAAGAAATGTTATATTAGTGTATAAAAATTAAAATTCCCAAATATCAAGGCCCAAATTATATTTTTAATACAAAACAATAATATTTTGAATGGTCAATTTTCAAATATAACATGAAAATTGTATTTCATGAGAAAAAGAGGACCTCTATATATTTGTTGTTGTTTTTTTTTAAGAACTCGGTTCTAACCTTCCAGTAAAGAATTTTTGTATTTTCTACAGAAATATGAATAAAAACAATCTCAAACTAAAATATCTAAATGAGTTTTCCTTTCAAGACATGATTTCCAATTTTTACAAGTTTGGAGTTTGTGATGCCACTTAAAAGGGAAAGAGAAGTCATCAGTGGCATTACTGCAGAAACAAACTTATCAGTGGGAATTCAGAAAACCTGTCTGCCCTTCTCCTGATAAAGTTTACCAGTCCACTACAGAGCCTGTAAGAGCATTACCACCTCAGCACAGTCCTTTTCATTCAGAGAACACTGAAAGCAGAAAATGAACATAAGTGCAGCCTAAGTGCTGCTGATTTGTCTTCGTCAGTACTCATGTAAGGGTTTTGTTTTGTAAGGTGCTCCACCCCCTTCATCCTTACTTCTCTGCACAGGGAAAACTTCAAGATGACAAGACTTAACAGACCTGACCACCATACACTGACACTGGCTGATTAAACCAGATACACAAAGCAATCCAACACCAGAGAAATTCAGGACATGGAGAAAATATGATGTAGACCAAATGCACCTGTGCTATACCTCAAATCTCATAGTTAAGATTGCTCTAGCAACTACAAATAAGCATTTAAGTAGGCCCTTAATGCTGACAGGCAGTGGATGTTATCTTTTAAATAGGAACTTTCTTTTAACAGTAGAATTTCCTCGAAAAGAAATTTGAGACAACATTAGAGACCATTCAAATTATTATCGGTGTGCTACTACAGCATATCAGCAGAAGTATGTTTAAAACATTTGTACGGCCAAAAAATAGTAGTATCAGTTTATCACGTTACTATCCAAATGGGATTAATTAAATTGTCAAGCATTTTTGCCCATCCAAATTTACAATTCATTTATCATTAAAAAGATACAATGAGCCAAAAGACATTTAAATGAGTTATTCCTTCTTTAATTTTTGGAATTGCATTATATCTTATGAGATGTTCATACCCAATAAACAAGGATTTCATTCACAGACAGCAGGTCACAGTATTGTTTTCTATAAAAATATTTTCCTACATGTCTTCCTCAAGCACAAGAGAAGTAATTGATTCTGTAAATTTCTCCCTCTTGCTGTTTTTTTAACAAACTAAGTCAAATAGACAACGAAAGATTTGTGCAATTTTCTGAACAGCCTTGCAACATAAACTTTGTATCTTTTTACATGTTTTATGGAATATTTAAAACAAGTAAAAACTTACAGGTCTAATTCAGCCTTGATCCTGTGCTCAAGAAATTTGTAAGCATTATTTAATAGTGCCAAATCAAGCCTTATTTTTTAAAATGTCTGGTACATTTTGGCCAATTCAAGGAAAATATAAATACTGAGAAAGGCAGTAAATGTTTGGTTCATACTGAACAATTCAACCGCCTCCACTTACTAGGTCTGACAAATTTATTTATTTTGCAGTTCCCTGGTAGATGTGCCCTCATCTGATTCTTATAGTACTGCTTAAGTCTCTTGAGTTTGTGAAATATCATTTAGATCAATTAGATGAAGTGGAATCAAAAGAAGTGTTCAGTGGCTAGGACAAGATACATGGAATAAATGTACCAGTAGATTGCACAATAAAAAAAATAAATTACAAAATAGACTATTTTATTCTAGACATTAAATCCTTGCTGCTCACCTGGATCCTCAATTTGGGTCCTTAACTGAGAAACTGATTAGAAGAATATGATAATTCAGGAAATTAAGCAACACATGCAGACTAGATGCACAGCGGGTATTTTTTCCAATACAGCAACTGGCACAGCTGGTCTCCAAGTGCAAGTAGTGGCACAGCACTAGGTCCTCCACTTCAAAATCATTCCCCAGTATATCAGGCATTTCATGCACTCCAGACTTGAAAAGAAAAAACAACCAACAAAACCCAGAATTCTTGCATACAATGTACTTTTTTTAGTTGCCTGTTCAAGCATATGAGAAATTGTTGAAAAAGATGTGTCTTAACAATAATGCTTTTCACAAGTTTTTCAAGAGATTTAGGTACAATGTATTCTGTTGGAGGTGACCTACAGTTGAGACCTTGAATACTTAAAAGTTGTTCCAACATTATAATAGAAGTTATAAAACTTACAAGGATAAACAAACAGGTTATGGAAGAGTGACTGTATGGGTATTTTTACTAAGCTTGAGTCCATGTCAAGTGTGAAATATGTCTAGTTCAAAAGGCTCTTCATGTAAGTAACAAAAGTGTGTGTCTTCTACCAAAGAAATAGCCTTTTTCAAATGTTATTAAACATTCCACAGCTTACAAAATATTCTGGTTAATACCAGAGAATGAAGAATGTTATGAATAATTCTTTGCAGAAATTTTTATATAAATTTTGCAATGGTGTACAGACGAAAGGTATGACAAGTTTTACTTCTGTAGACACATAACTTGCCTGAAACCTTTCACAGAACTAAATGCATCAATTCCTGCATCACTTTTCTAACAGCATAAGAGTAGCCAAAAACATGGTGGGATGCTGCAGTCAGATGACAGATCCAATGTCTTCTAAAAAAGATTAAATTTTGCATATTGTTCTTGTTTTCTTGGAGAAGCTGATCCTGGTCCTTCAGAGAGATGAGTGAACAGTGCACAATTTTAAGTCGGATTATTGCTTTCTCTACACATTTTAATTTCATCATATCAGGGCAAGCGAAGTGCAGTTTTACTCCATCTCACTTGGCAGCCCTTGAATTCAGAAGCTGTGTATTTAGATAATGAGGCATATCACCAATTGCAACCAAACCTTGTTTGCTGGAACTTTGTACAGATATAATTGTGGCACAGAGGTATACTCTAATTAAGATAATCACGATACCTTGGCATCAGCTCAGAGTAGTCACTCTGTATTTGTTGGTTGCAAGAAAAGTGTCAGAACAGCATGCCCTACCTGGCTACTTCCTTAATAGCCCACCAGCTTCTGTCAAAGTCTGTGTTCTGTTCCCAGTGCAGTTTGTCTAATCTTACAAGTTCTACAACTATTTTGTCTGTGTGATGGCTGAAGGGTGGTCTGCAAAGAGACTGGTGTTTTTCTAATTAGTATTTGGCAAGCTCTAGAACACTAGAGGAAGATATTGCAATTTTTTGTAGACTCTAAAGCACAAAAAAAAAAAAAAAGAAAGGGGAAAAGTTTTAATGAGGAAAGACAAGAAACCAGAAAATCTTCTAAACCACTGCATATGAAAATCGCTGAAATTGATTATCTGCCGTACAGTTGTGAAAAGTAGGTTTGTAAATATTCATAAGCCTACTAAATTCTTTGTAGTGAAATATCCTTTCACCTGTCACAAAACAATGAAGTTTCTTAAAAAATTTAAGTAAGGTATTAAATAGGAAATTACATCTGTTGCAGAATTATAAAGCATGATACCTGTAGGAGATAGAATCACGTCTTAGATTTTCTGGATAAAATAAATTTAAAAAGAAAAGAAGGTAGGGATTTTCCAATATCTCAGTAGTTGTTTTTCGAGTATGAGACACGTTAAAGATCTGATTTATGTAGTGTTGCACACCAATGCTGTGGATTAAAGCTCTTTTTAACATGTTTCAACAACTGATTACTTTTCTATAAAAACATATTATATTAAATCAGTAACACTCATAAAATTCCTAAATCTATCAGTATTTCAGCTTGTCCTCATGTGAGAGAATATAAATCTACATTTTTTTGTGAAATAGTTTAATAAGACTGTTAACATGAGGTTGATTGTAAAGGCAAATTTTATAGTAGATTGGGTATTCCTCCAGAATTCTAATATAAAATTAAACTAACACATTATGGAAAGGAAAACCTATGAAGCCAAGTTCTTTTTTCCCTCAGTTTAGTCACCGTGTGAGAGTGAAAATTAACTGGAGAATGGTGAGAAGAGAAACAAAGTACAGTCCAAGCTACTCTGAGAACTGGCCACTTCATGACAAAATATTTTCACCTCCTCATCCTCACCCACTCTCACAAATGAAGAAATTTCAATCTGTTTTTCAGTGAGCATCCCTTCAGGAAGTGCAACTCACTCCTGAAATGTGGAGATCTTGCCCTCCTCTCTGCTGTGAAAAGGGAAATTTCTTTTCTGTATTATGGCTGAATCACATTTCTGATTATTTCCATTTTGACTGCAGAATGCACCGGAAATAGCCTTTTGATTCCCCCAAAACAACTTGCAGGAGAAAAAAAATTTATCGAATCCTCTCTATCCAGCTCAATTTTCCTCTTTAACCTTTACAACATTACAAAAACATTTAGAAAAATGTGGGTATATTTATCTCTAAAACCTAAGGTTTCATTATTTTTTTAGAAAAAAATTCATTTTTGGGCTGAATGGGGACATATTTTTTTCCTTTTATCTGTGTAGAGAAGTCAACTGTCAGGATAAATACTAAAAACACAGTAGAAAAATATGTTAATCCTCTACTTATTCATGTGTACAAGAGATTTAAATGAAAATTTAATATGGATATTGCTAGATTCTGAACAGGAGCCAAACTAATTCTATAAAAGTGTTCTGTCTACATATTAACCACTGTAAACATGCAGAGATTCAATCCTATTTACTTTACTCTCAAACATCTGATAGGATCCTGCTCTTTTTTTTTTGTAGGTTTTTTTTTAAAAAAACCATAGAATAACACTGATCATGAATCATTTTGAGCAGTTGTTCTATTTAGTCAAATATCAGAGGTACTTCTGTGAGGACATTTTAGTTCTACATCATTTTTCAACCTCTTACTTCATTAGATAATTTCAGTATAGGAAGAAACCCCAAGTCAAATGAAGCATTTTTTAATATTTCGTAGTTTCTTTTAGTTTTAACTTAACCACAGAACTACTACAATAGCATGTATGGTGGTACAGGGAGTATGGCATCAAATACATAAAAATGTAAATATGGTAGTGTATATGACTGGTTTAATTAGTCAAAAATCACATTTTTAGTCTAGGGAAAAAAGTCAAGCAGAAATTTAAATTTTTTTCCATATTACATATAAAGTGTTATAGTATGGTAAGTTTTGTACTACATCAAATTTTTGACACTAAAAAACATAGGCAGTTAGAGCATCATTAGAGCAACCCCCAGATTATCTTAATGTTGCATCAGAATTTGATCAGTCTGCTTGACCTGAGGCAAACAAAGAACAGAAGCTTCGCACTCTGTCATTTTTGAACCTATCATACTATTTACTTAAGGTTTATACCTAGTATAAAAAAAATAAAATTTCTTGGGTTTGGAAAGAAGAATCATGCTTTTAAAATCAAAGTGAAAAGCAAATAAAAAGTGAAAGGCATATGTAAATGGCAAAATTTGAGTCTAAGTCAGGCAACTCCATGGGCACAGAGAGTTCAGGTGAATGAAGTTAAATCCAGCTGGTGGACAGTCACTAATGGTATTCCTAGCGACTCAGTATTGGGGCCAGTCCTGTTTAATATCTTTGTCAATGATCTGGACAAGGGGATCCAGTTCACCTTTACTCAGTCTGCAGATGACACCAGGTTCGGTGGGAGTGTTGATTTGCTGGAGGACAGGAAGGATCTGCAGGGGGATCTGGACAGGCTGGATTGATGGGCTGAGGCCAATGCTATGAAGTTCAACAAGGCCAAGTGCAGGATCCTGGCCTTGGGTCACAACAACCCCAGACAATGCTACAAGCTGGCAGTAGAGTGGGTGGAGAGCTGTCCAGTGGAAAGGACCTGGAGGTGTTGGTTGACAGCAGCTGAGCATGAACCACCAGTTTGCCCAGGTGGCCAAGAAGGTCAATGGCTTGGATCAGCAATAATATGGCCAGCAGGACCAGGGCAGTGACTGACCCCCTGTACTGGGCACTGATGAGGCCACAACTCAAATCCTGAGTCCAGTTTTAGGCCCCTTATTCCAAGACGTTGAGGAGCATGATCAGAAAAGGGCAATGGAGCTGGGGAAGGGTCTAGAGCACAAGGACTATGAGGACCATCTGAGGAATTTGGGGGTGTTTAGCCTGGAGAAAAGGAGGCTCAGAGGTGACCTTATCCCTCTATACACCTACCTGAAAGGAGGTAGTACTGATGGGGGGGCTGATCTGTTCTCCCAGGTAAGAAGGCATAGGACACAAGGAAATGACCTCAAGTTGCCACAGGAAATGTTGTGGTTGAATATTAAGAACAATTTCTTCACTGAAAACGTAATCAGGCAATGGAAAAAGCTGCCTAGGGAAGTGGTGGAATCAGCATCCTTGGAAGTATTCAAAAGACACGTGAATATGGAATTTGGGGACATGGTTTGGCAGCGAACACAGTGGTTCATTAACCACAAGGTTAATAGATGGACTTGAGGATCTTAGAGGCCTTTGCAATCATAATACTTCTATGACTCTATGATTCGATATACCATAAGGGTGTACTGGTGATGTAGCAACCCTAGGGTTTTTAGCACTACCCATTGTATAGGCATAGTAGCAAAAAAAAATGAAAAAACCCAAACAGACGTTTTGACACATTTCATGGTGAAAATAAGCCCCTCCTGTCTTTCAGTGTGTCTGATGCATTCAGACAGAGTACTGAGAAAGCACTGAGTACTTGAGTCAGCCTAGTCTCATAAAAATATGGCCTCAAATATTCTGTGTGTAAGTACCTCTTTTCTGGGATGATTTTCTGTTTACTGTTATAACAGGTATCTAGTATGAAGCTCACATGGTTTTAGTGAATATTGAAGGGCATGTTGCTTTTAAAGAACAAAATGATCAGGTTTGTAGAAGATCAAGGGACATCAGAGCAGTGAAAATTAGTGAGTTCATTTAATTAGACATATAGGCTAACATAGGGTCAATGGAATGTAGCAGTCTCATTACATGCCAGTATAGATAGAAGAATCATTCTATACTGTCATTTTGGCTGCTACTTCATGTTTATGGCAAATATGTACATACATCACAAATCTGTTATACAGCGATATATAATTATAACTACTGCAACAAATTTATAATGCATTAAATAGCAGATAAGACCATTTTTCCAGTATATCTTTGGTTTTTTTGACAAGCCATAGACAGTTAACTTTGAAATAAAAGTTCATATGAAAAATATTCAATATTTTCCAAATTTTTAAAGCAGATTTCCTATCTTTTTCTACAAATTCAGCATATAGATTTGATGATTACCAACATAAGTGAGCTAATCAGGGATGTCATGACTGGAAGCTGTCTGGGCTGATCATGCATTGATAGAGTTTGCAGTCCCAACACATATAGGTCAGATAAGGAGTAAAGTTAGACTCCTGAACTTTAGGAAAGCAGAATTCCAGCTCTTCGGGGAGATAGTCAGTGGGATCCTGTGGGAGACTGCCTTCGGGGACAAGGGAGGGGGAGCAGGGCTAGCAGATTTTTAAGGAAGTGTTCCAGAGAGTGCAAGAGCTGGAAAACCCCAGGAGTAAGAAATCAGTTAAAGAAAGAAAAAGACCAACAGGGAAGAGCAGGGACCACTGGTCAAGCTGAAGGGAAAGAAGCATATGCGTAGACAGCTGAAGCTAGGACGGGTGACCTGGGAAGGGTATAGAGATGAAGTTTGGTTGTGTAGGGATGGTATGAAGAATGCCAAGACAAAGCTGGAACTGAACCTAGCACGAGATGTAAAAAATAACAAGAAGGGCTTCTGCAGGTACATAAACCCAAAAAGGAAGTTCACAGAAGGTGCACCCCCCATGATAAACAACACTGGTAACCACAGATAAGGAAAAAGCTAAAGGAACTCACCACATTTTTTTAACACAGTCTTCAGTGGTAAGCTCTCTTTCTAGACCTCTTGAGTGAATGACAGCAGGATGGGGATTGGAGGAGCAAAGTCCCTCCCATCATAACTAAAAGTGAGGTTCATGACCACTTGAGGAGTCTGAGTATACACAAGTCTGCGGAATCTGATGAGATACATCCTAGAGTCCTGAGAGAATGGCTGACGTAGTTGCCAAGCAGCTCTCCATGGTACTTGAAAAGTCATGGTAGTCAGGTGAAGTCCCAGGTGACTGGAAAAAGGGAAACATTGTACACTCCTTTAAAAAGGGAAGAAAGGAGGACCCTGGGAACTAGAGACCTGTCAGCTCCGTCTCTGTGTCTGGGAAGATCATGGAACAGATCCTCCTAGACATATGCTAAAGCACATGGAGGACCAGGAGGTGATTGATTTGAGAAAACACACTGCCAAGAAGGGCAAGTCCTGCCTGACCAACCCAGTGGCCTTCTGTGATGGAGTGACTACACCAGTGATCAAGGGAAGGACTATAGATGTCATTTATCTGGACTTATGTAAGGCCTTTGACACAGTCCCTCATAACATCCTGTCTCTAAGTTGGAGAGACATGGATTTGATGGGTGGACTGTTAGATAGATAAGAAAGTGATTGGATGGTCACATCTGGAGGATAGTGGTCAACAACTCAGAGTCCAGATGGACATCAGTTACAGGTGATGTACCTTAGGGGTCTGTACTGGGAACAACGTTATTTAATATCTTCATTATTTACATAGATGAAGGGATCTTCAGCAAATTTGCAGGTGACACCAAGCTGAGTGGTGCAGCTCACACCCCTGAAGGATGTGATGCCATCCAGAGGGACTTGGACAAGCTTGAGAAGCGGGCCCAAGTGAAAGGCCAAGTAAAAGGTGCTGCACCTCAGTCAGGACAACGCCCGGTATCAGTACAAGCTGGGGATGAAAAAATCAAGAGAAGCCCTGGCAAGAAGGACCTGGGGGTGCTGGTGGATGAGAGGCTGGATGTGACTCAGTAATGTGTACTTACAGTTCAGAAAGCCAATTGTGTCCTGGGCTGCAACAAAACCAGCATGGCCAGGAGGGCAAGGGAAGTGATTCTGCCCCTCTACTCTGCTCTGATGAGGCACTATTGGGAGCTCTGGGGTTCCTAGTACAGGAAGAACATCAAGCTGTCGGAGTGAACCCAGAGGAAGTTACCAAGCTAATTAGAGGAGGGATGGAGCACTTATCCTATGAGGAAAGGATGAGAGAATTGGCAGTGTTTGGCCTGGAAAAGAGAAGGCTTCGAGATGTTCTAATTGCAGCCTTCAGTACCTGAAAGGAGCCTACAGGAAAGATAGAAAGGAACTTTTTATGGGAGCATGTAGTGACAGGACAAAGGGAAATTACTTCAAACTGAAAGAGAGTGGGTTTACATTAGATATTGGGCAAAAATTCTTTACTGTGAGGGTCATGAGGCACTGGAACGGGTCGCCCAGAGAAGTTGTGGATGCCCCATCCCTGGAAGTATTTAAGACCAGGTTGGATGAAGCTCTGAGCAACCTGGTCTAGTAAAAGGTGTCCCTGTCCACAACAAAGAGTTTGGAGCTAGATGATCTTTAAGGTCCCTTCCAACACAAACCATTCTATAATTCTATGATTCTATGATACATATTAGTGTTTCTGTCCATGATGTCATTCTTCATCAAATTGCTGGCTACAAAATTTGAAGAGATTTGCCATCATAATCTCATAATTCTATGTAAGAGCCCGAGAGAAAATTGTAAGTATATCACACAAAACTCATTCTATCTAGATCCACATTAATGTATCATAACATGGATAGCTGTGTATAGAATGAACATTTCACCTGGAGTGGTTTCCTTTGTATTGTTAAAACAAACAGAAGTTCACAAATACTTGTTTATTCTAACACTTCAGAGTGAAATGTTTGGAGGAATATGGAGGGACGTGTAGGGCTATGTGTTCCAGCAGAGCTGGAAGTGAGAGCACAGGCACTACAAGTTCATATAATCCTTCTTCTACGAACATCCTGTGAGTGCTTGCTGCCTTAACTCTTTTAAATGAGCAAGATATAAAGCATGAAGATAGAAATGGATATCTGATTTTTATAAAAGAGGCTTAACTATGATTTAAGTATACTAAAAGAGCTATTTTCAGTGTATTCATTTTTTCATTTTACTTAAACTTAATGTGTAGTAGCCACAACTGTGGGAAAAATTTTGTTCATAGCCCTATAAAGGTTTGTTTGTATCTGGCCTGTCAGTTTCAAGGTCAAATTGTTGTGTTCAGACAATCAGGATGCTTACATATTATGAAAGTGGGTAAATATTTTTTTAGTAATAAATGAGATTGAGTATAGTTTTTAGGGAAAAAAATGAAAATATTTCTTATTGGGTAAGTGTCCTCAAGTTTGCTTCAGTCTAAGTGAATGCTTCTCTACAGGTAGTCACTGTTCAAAACCTCTAGAGACTGCAAGGTAAGTCTTTCTCTCACACTCCTACTTCTAAATTACAATTAAATATTATTCCTTGTAGAATTCATTGAGCTAACTCTCAATAGCTTCCTGTAGAAATCAACTGGTGATTGACATGTAACATAGTACAGGTTTAATTTCATATCTTTAACCTGCAGGTTTCAAATGATCACCTAAAATAAATGTCAGACATTTTTTGAAAAATACTGTGATTATTTAGGGGCACAGAAATATTTGATTTTACTCTAGTTGAAAATGTAACACTACTTACAAGATCAAAAAATCCACAACTCAAGGTGTCCTGGTAATTTGAAACTGTTATACCATGCATGTCCTACATTTCAAATTCCTGGCAGTAACTCTGCTGTTCTCAGCAACTCTAGTACAGATCCTGCTTCCCATAACCTGGGTGTGTGAAATAGGAAATACACAATAAATTGAATTTACTGAAAATCAGTTTTAAAGATAATTTTCATATCCAAAAATTCAGCAGAATTACTCTGGCTATGGTTAAATATAATTGAGTATGTCTTAATTGAAAGCAATTTTTAGCAAGCTCAGCTCCATGTTGTCTCTTGTAGATGCTTGTCTCAGCAAGCAGTTCTTGCTTCCCATCCTCAGATTGGAACTGGAAGTCCCAACAAAAGTGGAAGTTTCAAATCCCTCTTGGCTCTCTGCAAAAACTCATTTAGAAGACTTTCCTAAGGTATGGGTAACATTTTCTTTGAACAATGAAAACCCCTATCTGACTTTAACAAATGCAGATATATTTTTTAACTGCAGATATTCAAACTTTCCACTTGCAGCTTTCAAAATATGAAAACGCTTTGTTTTTACCACCACATTAAGAAGAAGAATGGATGAAATTATGATTACAGGATAAGAGACAAAGGTTGATTGGATTATGAACAAACCTTGTCTACAGAGTCGCAGAATCTAAACTGTCCTCTGCAGACACCAAAACACCTGGAGCAGACAGGACCAGCCTGACCATTTTTGTACTACCTATTGTGACGACCGAATGATCTTTGACTTGATGCTTAACTCATTACAGAGTATCACATTTGCACATTGTCATAGTTTGAGACCCCTAAAATCCAATTCCCAAGTCCAAGCCCTCCTCCCACATCTCAACCCAGTGTGAGTTGGGTTTTCCAGACACTACACAAGACTCAATATGGGGAGAAAGGGAATTATAATTTAATCACTGTACAAATAAATATTACAATACATCATATACATAATCTTAACTATCTCTCCCATGATAAATCAGTATTTACAATGGATCAATCTCTTCTCCCTCCAACAAAAGTCCAGAAGGGAGAAGGAAAGATCCTTTCCACTCTCAGAGCAGCAGCCTCTCTTCTTCCATGCAGCAGCAGTAGCTGGACTGTTGTAGCTGGATGTCCTTCCATTACACACAAGGGGGTCTCCTCTCCCCCCTCTCTTCCGTGGACTGCGATATCAGGGACAAGCTTGCGTCACCACGTAATATCACGAAGTGTAGAGGCATCTTCGTGACGGTCCCTTTTCCTCAGGGGGTTCACCCCTGAGTCAGAACATCTGGGGCAGCTTTCAGTTGTAAGCCTTTGCCTCAAGAGTTCTATCAGAGCTCCTGTGCTCTGTCTCAGCTACTAGCTTGGCAGCAGCAGTGAGGGGGCCAAGGTCACCACCTCCGCATTCTGTCTGGTCATCCCGGTCCAGCTCCAGGATGTCTTGAGCTTCTTAGCTCCTCTCTCTGGTGCATGCTGCACTCCAAGACTCCTCTCAAATAGCAGTCCATCCCCTCATCCTCTCTAGGAGGTCTCAGAGGTGTTTGGGGAGTTTGTTTCGGTTCTTACCGCAAACTCTCTCTCTGTAGAGCTTAGTCCTGCTCAGTCTCTCTCTCCGTTAGAGACCTCTGTGTCTTCCTGCTTGGCTGCCGGCCATCTCTGCTGCCGTAGAACTTCAACATCATAGTACAAATGTCTACTTCTGACTTGTACTAGCAATACTGCTCTGGGGACACAGCTGCAACCACAGCTCAAGGCAATTCATCCGTTGTTGAGAAAAGATTTGGGACTTAGGAAACCAGTGTTATGAAGGAGTGTCTTACATGGCCAGCAAGAAATGCTTAGCTTTATATTAAAGACCAGTATTCAAAGACCTTCAATGGAAAACTCTTACATGAATTTAAAAGTTATTTGCATCTGTAACTTCATGATTTCAAATCATATCAGTCTAGCCAATGTAGATCTGGACCTGTTTGTTTCTAGAAGTTAGCTTTAGGAACAAGTTTACACTAGAAGAATCCAAAATGATGTTTCCCTTCTTCTAAGTTTATCCAACTGGTTTCAAATCCGTCATTCTTTCTCCCACAGCTCTGTTTGTCCCATGCAAAGGCTTTTTGATTCCTCCCTCATTTGTTTCCCATTTCTCCAAAAGTGTAGGATTCACACACACACACACACACACACACATACATGTATATATATACATATATATATACACACATACACATAGTTGCTTTTCATTGATCATCCAGGTGACTTACTTTAGGACACCTTCTTTACAACTTGGAAATTTTCAGTGTCTCAGAACAGTACTGAGGGTATTAGAATGTGCCTGGAGTACATGAGACAGAGCATATAGGGTTGGCAGCTACAGTGTTAAAAATATGTAGAGCTACTAACTTAGAGAATGTGTGTGGGTCATAAATCGTTTAAAACACACACTACCAGGTACATCAGTATTCCTGCCATGTCAGTTTGTCTTACGCCATACCTGCTACTCCAGAAAAAAAACCTGACACATTTAAACAACTGAATAAGGAATCCAAAGTCATGAAAGACGAGAGCCAAACCAACAGAGTAGATGTGTTGCCTGCATATGGTCTCCCATGTGGACAGGTTTGAACTTTCTTAGAACTGTGTTCTCCTAGCAAATCTACCTGATTTTGCAAACAGCCTTTGGCAAGGGAATGAGCAGCAACAGGGCTGCTCATAATAATGTTTTCCTAATTGTTTTACACTGTTATTCAGGAGTCTATTCAGACTAAGGGATTTGAAAGTGCCTGCTGATGGCTAGAGCCAGATAACTGAAATACATACATCCACTCTAGTTTGTGGGCTAAGTTGACTGCCTCTTAAGTATTTTATTCCCACCTCCAATATGATATGTTTTTTGTCTTACTGTTTCCAAATTGCTAAAGTAGGCACATAAAATAATTGAATTGTATCATATTTGCACACACAAATATTCCCATTTGCAAATATTTGAGCAGGTTCGTCTTTTGTGCTTGTACATGACAGTACACTGAATGCATAATTTAGTACTTATTTTCAGAACAAATAGCCTGGAAAAATTACATGCACAATTGATAGTAATTTGAGTGTGCAATCTGAGGTTGGAGCTTATTAACATATTCATTCTGCCTAAGCTCTGCGCACAAACTCAAACCATGCTGTCTCCTAACAAAGATTGTACGAAGCAGCAGAAATAGCATGAATGTCAGATCAGTGCATGGTGCAATTCAGAATGAAGCACAGGAAGATAACAGAGTGAAGTGCAGACAATTATTTAAATTGACCATAAAACAGAGTCAAAAGTTTTTGAAAATATTTTATAGAAAACAGATTTTATATGGTGATAAAAAGAAAATTATTTTGTAATTTCGCAAAACTTGTAATGGTTTTGTCTGAATCACTCACACCATAAACAACCTAGCCACTGTAGGAAAAACTTCATTTATACAATGAACTCCTGTAGTTTTAATTTTATTTTTTAAAATAAATGAAGTTGTCAATTGAAGAACCACAGCACCTTTAAGCTGTCAGTCTCTAAGCAAAAGTCTACATTCATGATGCCCACTGTTCATGGTGCAAATTTGGGCACATTTTAATATCAAAGTTTACAGTATTCATCCAAATACTATATAGGTCTGCTGGTGAAGTAAGAGCTAAATCATTGTGCAGAAAGAAAAATCTTAATTACTTTTTCCTTCTACAAGAAATCAGGACTACAGAAATATAAATATGGAGATCCTGATATAAAGTCAGCATACATGCACAGAATGAGAAAAGAGATGTCTCATATGGAAGACAATTCCTCAGACAGCCACTTGTGATGTATGAGGGCAATGGCATCATACAATTTTGTTAATTATTATCTATGAAATAAAGAGAGCACGGTAACAGAACATAAATATGCAAAAGAGAATATAATAACGCTTACAAAATGTTCTCTGTGTGCTGACACAAATACATATACAAGTACATATACAAACCCATAAAATCTTAAACAAATAACTGACAAATCAAGGAAACTGTTAAAAGTATAAATTCACTATGAAACAAGGTTATGTATTTAATAGTACAGTTTTGCAGAGTATGTCTTTCAGCATTGACTCATTACATAAGAGGATTTAACAAGGTTACAATTTGTGTTACTTGAAATTCTTTTCAAGTGTTAACCTTTAGGCTAAAAAGAATGACATATTCAAATATTCTCAAATGAATATTTGAATTGAAAATTTCTATTCATTTTTGCTCCCCAACAGAACTTCCATCCTGCATTGCAGTTTGTCATACCCACAACTGAATTCTTAACAGCTGCCATTCAAAGGAGTTGCAGAGGACCCCTTGAAAGTAATGTTTTGCTCTGTGTGACATCTCACTTTTTTCTTCTCAGAAATCATAATTTTTTTATACATCTAGTAGCCTTCCTAACAGGAAACCAGCTCTGCCTGACATTTTGATTGGGGAGGAATCTTGTTTTCCAGGTCACTGGCTTGAATTCTGGAAACAAGATATTCATGAGGGACCTGTGTGTGGAATTTACATCTCAGTGCGGAGTTTTCCTCTCCATTTGTCAACACACGAGGTCAGTGAGCTGCTCTCTTGTCAGAGGGAACATAATGGCTGCTGCATTGCCTCCCACTTATTACACACTCAGTGCATCTGACCTTCATGTGAGACCCCCAAAGCATTCTGATTTTTGGCTTTCCTCATAACCTAACTCAAGCCCCTTTTCCCACGAACACACAATCTGTGACTTTCAATAACCCTCTTCAGTCTTCAATCATATTTTAACACACAAGTCCCATTGCTAGATATTGCTGTTAAATACACAGTAAAGTCAGTGGCTAAAAATGTGAACACTGAACTTTGATTTTATTAAGAGCCAATCAAACACATATTGAAGTAAAAAAATGACAAGACTGACATTTTACATCACTTTGCTTGGGATCTGACCCTTATTTCGTATATATTTTCAGGGTATTATGTGAGCTGCCACATTAACCGTACGGTAACAATGGAGACTGTATGACCAATTGTAATGGGTTTGTTACTCTCCCTGAGAAGGAAAAGGAAATAGGATAGGTCATTTGATGTATATTTTACCAATAAGGTATTCCATACTATGTTACATCAGCTCAGATATAAAATAGACAGGAAGGAAGCAACTGGCCCTTTCTCTTCCAGGTAGCTGAGCAGAGCGGTCAGGCAGTTCCTTCAAGGGAGAAGAGTGTTGGTTGTGGGGAAGTATCTTTATTTTTAGTTCTTCTCTGTGTGTCTAGTGTTTATAGAATCTTCCCTCTTTGTGAAAATATAAACACCCTTTCTTAGCAGCTTCGATTCGGTAGGTTTTTTTCCTTCTTTTCCCCCACTTCCTCCCCTTTCCCTCCTGAGGGACTGGGCGCAGGCCCAGTAGATACCTGGTGTTCAGCCAAAGTGAACAGTAACACCAATGCCATGACAACATCATTTTATGGTGTCACACATGTACATGTACGATTCAAGTATCCCTACCCACAAGGAGAAACTAGTTTGTATATATATATGTAAATGACCTAGTGATGGAGTCGTTCTTGAGTAAAATTAAGTAAGGCTACCAACGTTGAAAGACTTGAGGGATTTTCATTGTGAACAAAATAATTTTCTTGTTTTCAAAACTTTATTTAAAAATTTGGACTTGATTGTGTCATTTTTGTAGTCAATATTGTTTCTCACTATATATGACATTTGTGTCATTCGCTGAAAAATGTTATGGTTAAGCAATTCATACCAGTGCTCTACTGCAGCACTCTGTCAGCAGCTCCATGCATTCTTAAGATGAATGACTCTCCAATTAGTCTGTCTTCAAAGCAAATAGTCCCATGCACTGAAGAAAAAAAAAGAGATTTTAAATTACATATAAGCTGCAAAAATTGAGAAAACGAAGGTAAATAGTAAGTGTGGGGACCGCTGACTTATGCACACAACGTTTCCATTAACTTTTAGTTTTATAATGAAAACACTCAGAGACCTAAGCCCCAAATTTAAATTATGAAATAAATAAATAAATAAATACATACTATAATTCCTGTTACTAAGATTTTATAACCTTATTCATTTTAAGAACTCAGTCCGTTCTCCACTGTTACCAACTGGGAAATTGTCTTTTAGTAATTGTCAAACTGAATATTATCTAAGTCAGAAAACCAAGCCAGACAGGTCATTGGTCTAATTATAAGAATTACTGTAAGTTGTTCCATTTACAGAAATATTGTTGAATAGGTTTTTAACTTAGTGACAGAAGTCCAAAGAGAGCACGGCATTTACATTTTCAAAGAAGGTATGAGTATCTAATATAATATACAAAATATCACTGAAGAGAATCAGGTCTATTTGAAAAAAAATTACCAAATACAAAACTAAGACTTCAACAAGAAATACAGTGACTTTTTAAGTCAGTATAACAATAAGATTGCTGTTTTCATTTGAGAATATCAGTTCACTGCTTTATTTTATTGCAATTATTTGAAAATAATCTGGGTAACTTTACAATCAAGGTATTTCCTCTTGGCTCCCTGGTATACACTAGGCTGCCTGAGGAGATGATAGACATCCTAAGGTGTCCACAGCATAATCAGTCTGAAGAGCCTCCAGTATTAAAATTCTAACTAATGATAATCAAAAAGAAACAAAAACAATAACAAGGTTGTGTAAAAAAGCCAGGAGATAAAAGGCTACATCTGATTTAATGGAGCAGGTAGATGATTTGACTATATACTGCTAATATGTATCCCCAAGGTATGTGACTTACAGGAGACAAAGAGACTCCTCAGCTGTTCCTAGTGCAGAATTGGCTGAACTGTACTCAGAGAAGATCCTTGTAATTATTCAGTAAAAACTGTTCATGCCGATGTACAAGTAATCACATAGGACAGCATTTTGTACATCTTTAAGAGAGTTAGATGATTTTTATGTAGTTTGTAGCAGTCAGGAGAGATGAATCGTGCACTTGCTGCAGTGGGCATGCAGGATCACAGGCCAGAGAAGTTTTAAGAACTGGTCTGAAAACAGTTTCAGTAATATCTGATCTAGTGGAAGACTCTTGCTATGGAGATCCCCCTCACCACCTGATCCACAGCCAATCATACTGTCTGTCTAAGATATTTTGTTCCCCACACAAGCATATTCCTATGCCAACAAAAGAATATTTTTAACAAGTATTGTCTGGATCTCTATACAACAGCAGATGTGACCAAATACTGACAGTAGTCCTGCTTCAAAGTGAATAATTTTTATAATAAACTAGATAACAAAGCATCACCTAGATAACAAGTTAGGAAGTTGCAGCAGACTTATGATGAGATGCCTTGCCTCTGTTTCAATAAAATATCACCCTGATAAGGAACTAGCCGTTAGGCAAGAGAGCTTCTTTTTTTTCCTGGCAGTCAGGTAGTGTGCCTTCACTGTACTATTTCTGGAAGTCAGGAAATATGTAAACTTATGGTGTCATGTAAACAAAGAAAGCTTGCCCACTGGGCTAGTTTTCAGGAATTCTCAACACAGATTTGCAAACTTCAGAACAACCTTGGAGCTCATCCCTCTGATATAGTACAACCTTTCTGAAAGTGCTTTTCAGAAAAAAGAAGACTTCAAACCCTCCTTTGAAATTTTTTGAAATTTCAAATCAAAATTAGATTCCCCTTTTAGGAGTGATAAGGGAATTCATATTCCCAAGGCCAACTATATTTTAGCTAATGAATTTCAGAAGGTACATTAAGTCTATGTGGTGGAGCAGGCATAAAATATTTGCGCTTTTTTCATGTTGTTTATCTGAAACTTTCAAGACTTCTATAAAGCACTGAAGTCACAAAGGGTTCTGCTATGCCCCAGACACAAATACACACACCTCATAAAAGCCTCTTCTGTGCAGTAACTCACTGAATAAGACATTAGGCAGTGGTCTACACACACACACGTGAAAGCCACATTTCTACTTCTGCATCGCTTAAGAGGAAGAGACCAATACCTTTGTCACTTGGAATGAAAAAATTCTTCTGGAAGCCAAATTATGAGAGCTTCTGGAGAGCTATTTCAGCTGGGCTTTATTCAGTTCTGTTTGTTATTATGATCTCCAAAGCACAATCATGTCAAAAACATGTTTTTTCCTAACGCCTTTATCTCAAAAGGAGCCGAGGTTCCTTTGTCTTTGGGTGTCCTAAAAAAAGATAGGAATGGTTTATCACCATGCTCTTGTAGTGCCGCAAAACTGGGCCAAAAGGAAAAAAAAAGAATAAAAAAGCATAAAATACTCATACACTCATTTAAACAACCACTAAAGTGTGAACTGGTCAATATGATACATTCCATGCCTTGACAAGGTGTGTTCAGTATTCTACGTCTTTACAGTCTGGTGCATGAAATTCACAACAATCCATGTTAACTGCAAAAATGTTTCTTCAAAAAAAGTTTTACTTCCAAGACAGATTTTCCATGGCGAGAGGACTGTTTTGGAGTTATTTCAATCTTTCCAAAAGAAAAAGTTATCATCTAAAATTTAATAACTTTATTGTTCTCTAATGTCTCTTGAATGTTAGGTGTAAAATCACAAGGAACCTTCCCCAAATACAGTAGGTTTTCTTCATAATGGATTTTTGTTCTATCACTGAATATGACAAATGACCGAAGTGCAAAGTAACAGACAACAAGGCAAATTAATGCACTAATACAATGCACAGGAAGAATGCTCAGATAGTATGCAGAAGTAAAATTACTTAAATGTGGAAGAAATGTAAAAATACTAATCAGGTGCAAAATTTTTTTTTAAGAAATAGAAAAATTACCTGTGAGTACACAAGTATTATAGTGAATACTGTGCTACTGAAAGAGTTGGCATTCAGTGTGCAAAAATGAGAACCTTTTCCTGACCAAAGGAAATGTTTGCTTTGCACTGAGCACTGGCTGTTATTGCAATTATATGCTTTTGTGTGAAATACCCTATTTTCCTCAGCAGAATGCCGTAATAGAAGTGCTGTCCCAATAACTGACATCCAGAGAGAGAACCCTGTCTGCGACTCTGCAAACATCCACATATATCCTACATTTCACCTTTTCAAGTGACCACAAGGACCCTGTATCACTTCTAGTTTAGCACAGAACTCACAAGACTGCAGGAGAACCTTTAGTTGTCTTCCTCATTCCAACCCTGTTGCAGTCAATAGAGACCATTTATTTTTTTTGTTGTTATTTCTTTAATGCAAGTTTTGATTTAAAATCATCTCTTGCTTTTGTTTGGGTTATCCAAAGCGAGGATAGAGGCTACAAAAAAAAATCTTTGATTAAAGAAGGATACTTTTTTAAAGTTATGAAAGCATAAAGGTGGTACCAATAGTTCTTTGACTAATTAGTGCATTCAAGTTTGGCTATAAAATTTGTCTCACATTTTTTTATACTCCTCAATTCAATTGCTTTGAGTTTTTCAAATAGTCTGAGAAACAGAATTTTTTCTAAACATAGAAATTATATTTGTGATAAAAAAGCCATATTCCACTTATCTACTACACATGTAATCTATATTTAAATTAATAAGCAGCACTGGAAATTATATTGGAACTTCTATTCTTGAAAAACAATATTGAAAATCATGCTAACCTCTGACAGACTTGATCACTGAGAAAAGATCTACTCAAATTTACCTAGGATTCTTGTAAAATGAAGTGTTTTCTTTTCTGTTTTCTGATATTAAGAGATCCATAATAACATGTGGAATAAGTACTAATGGTGAATACGATGCACATGAAAAATACAATGCTTATTATCTTCTTTGTTCTATAAAACTTTGGCGGCTAACACAGTTGACCACATAAAAGTTTCAGAGCTTGACCTGACACTACAGAAGTATAGGTTTGTTCCTATAAGGAATAAATACACTGGAGTGTAAAAATCACTTGTCATGTAAAACACAAAAAGCAGAAAGATTTGTCAAAACCACTGAGGAATTAAACAGAGGGAGTCTTCACAATACACATAAGCATAAATTATTGATAACCAATAAATTATTCCACCTTGAGAAGAACGGAGACAAAATGGACTGAAATAGAATGAGTTAAAATTATGCATATGGTAATAATTTTTGAGAAATTGCTTCTATTTCAACATGTGATATGATGATTGTAAAGTGTTATGTTGCAAAACTGAAAAAAATTCTTTCTCATGAAATCACCCCTTATTTTAAGTGATTACCACCAAAAAAAAAAAAAAAAAGAATACTGTTGTAAAGACAAGTCTCTTTTCTTTCTTTCTCTGTCCCAGAAACAAAACAAGAATAACTTCTCTGCAACATTCTCCAGTGGCTTTTAGAGCTCTGCAGACAACTCAGCATACTAATGGTTTGATATTTATAAGATTGTTCTACTGAAGGATCAGCAGGATAAGTAGAAGATGAAATGCAAAAATCTGTTCAGGCAAAACCTTAAGTCTCCCATGTATCTTATAGCTTTATGCAGTAATGCATTTTTAATACACCTCTTTCCTTTTGTAATTAGACTTGTCAGAACTGGAGCTCCAAGATCACTAAAAACTCAGTAGGCCTGTGACAGTTTTCCAGAACAAGTTCTTCATGTGTGTAAAAGGAAAACCCACTAGCAAAAGAAAAGCTGTTGCAGTATTGTGACATATAATCTCTGTTTTTATATTTTATCATCCCATAAAGCACTACAGTTCACTAAAGAACTACTTATGTATATACAAAAAAAAAAAGTCATCTGCTTTTCAGGTTCCTAAGCATGCTAAAGTAAATGAATAACAGCAGTGAGTGTGCCAACTATCTTAACATTCAGCTGCATTCATGCTGGAGTGGGAGCCTTTACGTTGTATGGGCAAGACCACAAGTGAGGATTTACTATCCAGAGCTCCTATTCGTGGGTGATTTTCCAAACTAGCAACTTGTAACTATGACAACTGACCTTCAAGAACATTTTTCTTTTTTCCATTATTACTCATTCAGGTATTATTTAAGGTGGCAATAGGGCATTTTCATAGTTTTTCACCACACAGCTTGTCCTTAAAATGAACATATTTCATTGCCACATCAATGAAGTCACTTCTGTAAATGCATGGAAAAAAGCAAAAGTACTCCTGTTATCTCCACATTCCCTGTACAGGGGTGACTTGCACATAAGGAATTGCACCTTCATGGAAGGTGACAGTAACAGTTCATGAAATTTACTCCTAAAAGAAGAGTTGATGTTGAAGCACCTAGAGAATCATTTTTAGAACATAAATCTTTGATTTAGGGATTTGATTGAACATGTTGGTGTTAATCCCTGGAGCAGAGAGAAAAAGCAGTTGTTTTATGACAAGCTGTACACTTCTCAGACATATAGATGGAAATCAGACTCGCAGAAATTGTGTGATACTGTTTGCATCTCTGGATTTGCTACTAGGAGGTGTATAAAAAATCAGAATAAATTTTTAGTATTTTATGAAGAGTGTGACTGATATTTCTGCTGCATTGGGCTGGAAGAAGTGTAGTAATGAGAGAAAAATTAAAAGAAAAACTCCACAGAAGGGTAAGGTTGGTTTTCAGAAAATGCAAGAATGTTCAGTGTTCTAATAAGAGTCAATAAAAAATTCACACAAGACAATTCATTAACTGGTCTGCTAACTGTGAAAAAACAAGCTCTTGATGCTTACAGAACACCAACACCATACTGTCTATCCTGAAGAAGGGATATCTACATTTTTCTGTGATATGGTTTGAAGCTGGCTCCCTGCCAAGTCTCCAAACCTTACCACAAGAAGTCCCCTCCGCAAAACCTCAAGGAGAAGAGGGAAAAAAACAACCAAGAAAACCGAAATGAGAGAGAGATAGCTAAAGCAATATATATAAATATATTTACACTTATATTACAGTTATATACAATTGAAATATATATACAATTTCACAAGGAAAAGGGAAAGGGAAGGGGGAAGGGAAAAAAAAAGGAACAAATCCAAAATAAAAAATATATATATCCCAATCAGTAGCCCAAGATCTAGCAACTAAAAGAATTAACAAAAGAATATCTTTCTACTGTCCTTGGGACAACAGAAATTGCTCTGGAACGATCGCCGGTAACCTCCGCCTCCCAAGGTCAACAAGGCCTCACCAGGCCTCGCTCCCCAACACGACAGACTCAGCAGCAGGGAACCTGCACCTCCAAGCCGCCGGAAGGAAAGAGAGCAAAGGCCACTCCTCCTTTCTTCTTATAGCCCGGCTTATGTAAAAATCATAGGGAATACTGGGTAAATCTGGGCACTTCCTTGGTTACAAAATGGTCACCAAGGAAGGCCTAGACTAAACTACCACACTCTGAAAGCCAAATGTATCAAAAATCTGGGGGGAAAGGCTTTCAGATGACAGTAGGTTATTTTATTTCAGCTTCTAAACCCACAATCCAAATAATTCTACTTATTTTTATGAACTTCAGTGACATAGCTTCGTTATACCTTTACTATAGTAAAAATGCACAGTTTTTCTGTATCTTTTGGGAAATGGGCCAATTCTAAAACAGTTCAAACTGCAGAGGTGAAAAACAGATGTAGTAACACTATTAATATGTATCTTATGTGGAAAGAGAAAAAAATCTGTAGTTACTCACCAAAGGAGAAGGTTAAGAAATTAGTTCTCAGATACACCTATATCACTTTCACCGCCCTTTTCGATTTTCTCAGTGGGTACCAAAGACATTCCTTGCATGGCCGGCTCAGGTTAGGAAAAAAAAAGTGCAAATACAAATCAATATACATTATCAAAGGTTACAGGAATATACCACCCAGAACACTTAACAAAGAGGCAATTAAATCGGTCCTAGCAGACCATGTCATAGAATCATAGAATATGCTGAGAATATGGAAGGGACCCGCAGTGACCACTGAGTCCAAGTCCTGGTCCTGCACATGACATCCCAGGAGTCACACTATGTGCCTGAGAGCATTGTCCAAATGTTTCTTGAATTCTCTCAGGCTTGGTGCTGTGACCACTTCCTGAGGAGCCTGTTCCAGTGCCCAACCACCCGTCTGGGTGAAGAAACTTTCTCTAATATCCAACCTAAATCTCGACAGACACGACTTCAGACCATTCCATTGGGTCTTGTCACTGGTCACCAGAGAGAAGAGATCAGTGCCTGCCCCTCCTCTTTCCCTCAGGAGGAAGTTGTGACTGCAACGAGGTCTCCCCTGAGTCTCCTCCAAGATGAACAGACCAAGTGACCTCAGCTGCTCCTCATATGGCTCCCCCTCCAGACCCTTCATCATCTTCATAGCCTTCCTTTGGACACTCTTTAATAACTTTGCATCTTTTATATCTCGTGTTCATTTTCATCCTATATGTTTTAGCTGTGTATATCACATGTTTAGCCAAGTGCAAAATCTTCATATCCATTTTCCTACAAAGCAACTGAGTCAGAAAACATAAAAAAACCACAAATTTTGAAACAAAATAAAGAGTACAGATTTTTATAAGGTTTCAAAACAGGTATTCTACAAAATGTTCCAAGGTACTGAGAAATAAAAGGGATAAAAATGCATCCATCATGCATTTTTAGCTCTTATGATTTATGCTCTTGTCTGTCTGAATTTCAGTAAAACATTTGCTGCAATGCTAGAGGAGAAATCATTAGCTAAGCAAGAGTAGATGGAATTCAGTAGTGAACTCTGGTTGTGAGCAAGGGATATGATAATGATTGCACTGAAAGAAGAAATATAGAACAAGAGGAAATGATCTGTTAAAAAAAAAACCATAGAAAAAGTTGTAACTAGTAAAAAATAAAAACTCCTAAGAACTCAATGTATCCTCATCTAAAATATTGAGTAAATTCTAGTCTCTCAGGCCTGAAAGAGGAGGAAGAGGATGGATAAAAAAAGAAGGAGTAAAGTAGAGGACGCACAAAGGAATATCTGGTCAGAGAAGAGGAAAGTGGCAAAACGGTGTACTTGGTTCAGCTGAGCAAAGGAAAGTTGGGAAAATCTTCAATTATCAGTAAGTTGAATGGAGAAGAAATCACTGTGTTGAGAGGGTAGTGCTCAAACTTAGGTATAGAATACACAAATAAAATGAAACCTGCAGGAACATATGATTCCAGAAAAAAAAAAATAGGGCAAGAAATTCAGCATGATCTTGCAGTAATACGAGATCAAAGTGACCAAGAGGGGACAGTTTCAGTCTGAGGTCCCATGTCACACAGGAGAACAACATCCCATGAATAGTGATAATAAAAAAGGCAAAGATATTGCTTCTTTTTTTTGGCAAATAGGATTGAGAATGAGCTAGGAAGAGAAATAGTTTCACTTTTCTGATATTAAAGAGCAAGAAAGAGGTAAAATATGATAAAAACATCCATCAAAACATAAAAGTCATTTTTTTAAATACTTTACTGCGTGGTTGTTCAATATATACATTGTCTAGATGCCTATTTTTACAGTCATCCCTAAGAGTCTGTATTTAGAGTGTCTTCAACTTGATTCTTAAGTGAATATGGTTATGATTTTTGATTTTATTACTGACAAATGAAGGTATGTGAAGTAATTTTGGCAATGATACTAAGTTGAGAGGAGCTTTTAACTTCCTCAGAGGCAGAGAGACCCTGCAGAGAGACCTGGACATAAGAAAGGACTGTGAAATCATGAGCTGTATGAAGATAAAAAAGGGCAAGGCTTGATTCTGCACTTGGTACAGGGCAACCCTCTGTATATTCATATAGACTGGGGAATGAGAGTCTGTAGAGCAGCACTGTGGAAAAGGATCTTGGTCGATGACAAGTTGGATATGAGTCAGCAGTGCCCTGGCAGCCAGGAGTGCCAACTATGTCCTGGAGGGCATCAGGCACAGCATCAACAGCATGGGAGGGAGGTGACTGTTCTGCTCTGCTTCGCACTGGTACAGACTGAGTACTGTGTGTGGTTTTGGACATCACAGTATAAAAGAAGACTTAAAGCTGTTAGAAAATGTTCAAAGGAGGGCCACAAAGATGGTGAAGGGTCTCAAGAAGAAGCCATATGAGGAGCAGCTGAGGTCATTTGGTCTGTTAAGCCTGGAGAAGAGGAGACTGAGGGGAGACTTCACTGCAGTCTGCAACTTCCTCCTGAGAGGAAGAGGAGGGGCAGGCACTGATGTCTTCTCTGTGGTGATCAAAGACAGAACCCAAACACAGAACAGCATAAAGCTGTGCCAGGAGAAAGGAGATGTGGGGGGGGAAGGCTAACTTGGATATTAGGGAAAGGTTTTTCATTCAGAGGGTGGTTGGGGACTGGAACAGGTTCCTCAGGGAACTGGCCACAGAACCAAGCCTGACAGTTCAAGAAGCATTTGGACAATGCTCTCAGGCACACGGTGTGACTCTTGAGGTGTCCTGTGCAGGGCAAGGACTTGGACTCAGTGATCATTGCAGGTCTCTTCCAACTCAGGATATTCTATGATTCTATGAAACCAGCTAGTCAGCACCTTTATATGCAGAGTAAATGTCTAAATGGAACAAAACCAGAAAATCAGTGAATTTGGAAGTAGATATTGTTCCACATTTTCTGATCTACATCTAATCTGTTTTACAACTGCAAAATATTGGTTTTCTGATTTGCAAAGTATATGTGTGCATACAAGTGAGACCTGAAAGATTAATATTAATGGCAACTGACACTGGTAAAGTAGAATTCTTGATACTTTCTCGCTAAAAATAATTAATAACAATTACTGAAAAGTTACTACATTTGTTATCAAAAAAAATTATAGGAATTTTCATTTGTGCTGGAACTAAGCTTTTTGGTGCTGTTTTATGATTGTTATACTATTTTTACTCCTGTTGTGATAACTTAGGACTTGGCAGATTCAAGACAGGACTTTGTGATTCAAGACAGCTTTTTTTTTATAGTCTTTCATCTTCAAAAAAAATTTAATAATTTTTTTTTTCTTAGTATAGACTTAAGTATAGAACTGGTAATTTTGGAGCAAATCAAGTGATAAAATTATATTATTTACATGGTGCACTTTTTTTTTTAGATAACCATTATAGTGATTAGTCTATATTAAGACTAAAATATCTCTGAAATTTCATTTTAAGGTAAAAAAATGTACAAAATTAAAAAAGAAGAAACCTGCTTTGAATGATAAAATTCTGCCACATCCCAAATTATCACAGCAGGGTAAAGATACTCTTTTCCCAAACTAGCAGGGTGCCTTAGGCAGTTTTCTACAGTTAGAGAAAAAAACAGCGCGTGCACACACACACACACACACACACACACGCAGAGCCTCTACAAGCTGTAAGTTTGTGATGGTGAGAGACTTCATAACACATTACTAGTCTCATGAGCTTTTCAGTCCTGGGGATTGGTAAATGGATTCTGAATGCCCCCACTACTAAATTCGTGTTATGAATAGCTTTTGTTACTCAGGACAAGACGTCATTACCATCCAATGACTGTGTGGTCAACTGGGTGAAATGAATTGGTGGCCTCAGTTCAGTTCCTAGTGGACAAGTAATTACTGCTGCTGTGGACCTGCAGGCTCTTTTTCACTCCGTTACACAGGTACAAACAAGTAATTCCAAGTGAATTGAACTAGTGTAAATGCAATTAGATTCTGGCTCTTTGATGGCCTGTTGCAAGCTTACGTGCCAAGCTTCATGCAGTTGTGCCAACATAAGTATCACCCACATTAAGAAAAGTCCAACATAAGCAAGGACATCCACAGTGTTATGAAGAACTTAAACTGTTATCTTACTATAGACTACAGGACAGTTTAGAAAAAGTCTTCAGTCTACAGTACGTAATGTGGATAATGGAATTAGCATTAACTCTTAACTTCTCACTGTTTAGAAGAATATAATACAATTTAAGTCACAGTGATAGATGAATTCAGAATTCAGAATACTGTAACAGACTATGAACTTTCTCTGTGAAGAAATCAACATCTTAATTTAAATATAAGATACTGTGTATGAGATTAAAGATACCTTAAAATTATCAGAGAAAAAGGTATATGAGATCTATTTTTTGTCATATTTTTTATCAGTTGAATATGAATGAATTTTGTTCCTAGAATACTCATTAATAAATGCACACCCATATAAATATAATTTGAACTACTCTCTTCCTGAATAGACATGGATTTATGTAGCTTTTGAAATTGTTACTTTAGCACTTTCAGAAAGCAAAATTAGTTTCTTACCTATCAAAATATTAAACATAAATAGGAAAAGGTAGTTAATTTATTTAATTGTGCCAAATCCATTGTATTGCAAAAGATTGAATGCAAAAAAATATTAATCAAGAAAGCTTCTCCTATGTTCCTAACTCCAAACACCACTGTTGTAATCACAAACAAGTTAGTCATGAGTATTCTGAATAGGAAGTTCCTGGCAGAAAGAGTTTTCCAGCTGAGCAGTTTTCAGGGGAAGCCAGATGATAAGAAACTGGTTCTGCCTGGGAAACTGGATTCAAATGCTTGCTCTCTTTGATGAAAAGCAGATACCTGAATCTATGCTCCCCATGAAAAATTAAAAACCTAAAAATTAGACTACTCAGTTATGAAACTCAATTTGCTCCTGTTGCTACTACGCTCTTTCCAGAGAAACAGATGAAAAAATGGTGAATCAGAATTTAGTCTCTCAATGACAGGTAAGAACATGAATGGCCACAGTACCTTAATTCCTGTAGTCCTGTTTATTTTACGCCATACTCCACCTTTTAAACTATTAGTTCCAATATTTTGTAAGGTGGGGTGGAAATACTTTTCATCACACATGTTCACAGGATGAGAAAGTGTTTTCTTCTTGCCTGCCACAAAAGGTACACAGAATTTGGCCACAAGTAGGACAAGCTGCCTTTGTTGAGGTGCACATGGAGGTGAATGCACTAACAACGCGGTAAGTGCCTTCAGTGTCTTTGTTAATAGAGGTTTAAGTCTCAAGCTTGACGTTATTTGAATGTAGTTCTCTTTGGTTTAATTACTACCGTTATTATTATAGATACAGTAGTAATTATCTCTTCTTACTGTCTCATCATGTTTTGATCAATTCACATAGAAGTTTACAGTAAATATATGGTTAGGTAACATTAAGGAAAACATATAATTACGGAATATATAATCAATATTATAAACAGTTGTATGTTTTCCAACAATTAAATGCTTTTTAAAAAAATAATTCATTGGTTTTTAATATGCAATATTCAGCTTTTGAAGCAATGAATATATAAAGCTTTATTTGTTGACCTCACATTACTTTACTCCAGTTATATTGATAACACGTAGGTTTCTCAAAAACCTGCTGGCGCAAAATCTTTTCAGCTTTATTAATGATTCAGATGGCAGTTTCTGAAGAGACAAGTCCCACAGAGAAGGAGCACTTGATTAATGACCTGGAAACACTTTTCCTTTTCAGCTGATTAAATAAAATTGACTGGATTTTTACATTTTTATAATAAAATGACCCGCAGGGCTGAGATGACACAGTGAAAGCAGCATGTTCACTCTTCAACAGATTTTTATTTTGTCACTTGTAAAAATGAAAGGGCTAACCACCCAAGCAGAAAAATGCACTTTATCACTGTCCACTGCCAACATGCTGACAATTGCTGCATACAAATACAAAACCATGGAGGAAAATAGGCTGTGTTTACACTCAGCCTGATTTTGTCTAATGATGACAAAAGGTCTGTGACTTCTTGGCGTTAGAGTGATACTATTTAATTATTATGCAAAATAGATTTATAACAACACTACTGGCAATCATAAAAGGCTTTATAATATGGTCACTAAGAAGTGGTACCAAATATCTTCTCAAAAATTTACATATCACAAAAATTTTAGTTTTCTTAAGCAAGATAGTAGCTATTTTTAAACAACAATACAGTTGCCAGCTGAAATGATTGGAGAAATTGCACTAGCCATTAGAGAATCAAAATCAATATAATTTGTAAAAATTCAAAGTAACAGATGAAATGTATTGTCTCTAAGCACACACACTTGCACTCACAAAGACGTATAAGGCTTTTGTATGTAGTAACAGCTATGCCTAGTCTGCCTGAGTACAGCTTGGTTTAAGAATTCCATTCATCTCTTCTGGTTTTTTGTTTTCTTGTTTCTTTCCTTGACCCTGCCCTTTACATACAAGCACCTAGCCTGATAAAACAATCAATGATTTCAGTCTGGATAAGTAATCAAAAGTGTTTTGCACTCTCTTAAAAGCTATTTGTTTGTCTTCCTAGTATTAAACTGTGTCAATATCAGTAATTCCTTGTGGGTTCAGTGGGCTGATATAAATGTTCTATATCTCATATGAATCTTACATTAAATCTATATCTTCTAGCTTAAATCTCCCCCTCAAAACAGTCACCTTATCCTGACTACTGGGAACAGTCCGTGGGTGACTCTAGCACTGTAATCAAACCCAAATATTGGCTAACAGTTTTAAATGGACTGAGGCAAACAAGAGTGGTAATTGTTAAATACTGTCAATTGTCACATACCTGAGCCTTGACACAGTAGAAACATTTAAGTTACATTTAAGAAAATGCAAAAATTATAAAGTGTGTCCAGACCTTCCCAGAACTTCCTGGATTATGGTACACACACAGTTTGTGTGCATCTTCTTTCTCCAATTTTGTATTAAGCCTAAAGAATTTAATGGTCTCTTTTAAAAATAATTTCTCTTGAAGAGTGAATGCGTCGTATCACTCATCAGTTGTCTTCTACTTTGTTTTTTGTCTGAATATCAGAGAAGTTTACAGTCATTGAATATGCAAAGTGGGAGATGCACAGTTTAACAGTATTTAACTTTTCAAATTTGGGCCACTACTCTAATGTCTTTACAATTCAGTGTTTAGCTGTAGCACAGAAACATGTATGGTTAAAAATACTGACGCTTCTTTGCTTTCCACATGGGTGGTGGTGTACGCTTAGGCAAGGCAATTGGTAGAACCAGTGCACTCACCAGGAGAGCATAATTTAAATGTTTTTGACATCTGTTCTTAAAGACGTAGGACTCCTAACATGTTTGTTGCTTTTGCACAAGGATCATTTGCATATTTAAGACAATAATTTTAATTTTTTTGAAAATGGAGTTTCTACTCTTTTAATTTTTAAACAAATAGGAGAGTAGGCATTCCGGCAATGATTTAGTTTCTGTTTCAGCTAGAAAATTCTGAAGTGGGTGTAACAAAAGATAATGGAGATGTAAACATATGTTTTTTATATATATATGTTTATATATATATATAAGATCAAAGTAACTTTGACTGTTATTTAGTTTAAGTATTAAGCGAAGTTTATCCAGTTTGAAATAAAATTATTTTATAAACCAATTTCTGAAAGGTGATTGTCACAGTCTAAAAAAACCTGTATCAAAATAAAATTGTAAAGAATGTAAAGAATAAGAAGATTGAGTATTGGTTCTCTTAAGCCTAGGGAGATGGGCATTGACATGTGTTTCACTGTTTAAATTAAGTCAGATTGTGTTCTTATCTGTTAGATCCCTTCCCATCCATCCACACAGGAAATCATACTCATGCAAAAAGGAAGCAAAAACAGTGGGGATGTAGAAAGAATAAATATTCTTCAATTACTTTCATTGTTATTATAAATTAAAACAATCACTGCAGAAAATAATGTTTAGATATACTTATCCACCTATGAAATTACTGCTCACTATTTAGGCTTAAGGGGAACCCTAAGCTGGATAAACGAGATAAAATGTCCAGTTGAATGTGAAATGACAAAAGAGGGAGAAATAGCCTTACCTTGTTATCTACCGTAGCAAGGTAAGGCTATTTCATCAACCCGTATATTTCCACTCTTGGCCTTTGGCATTGGTTAGCCAAAGAAAAGGCATTGAAGCAGGAGGAGGAAAATGAGCTTTATTTGAAGGCTCCGATGAACAGAGGACTTCCAGAAATAAGGGCTACAGGTTAAGCATTGTTTCTAACACTGTGCAAATTATGTCCTACCAATGGAAAGTACTGGGCAATGTTCCTCACCTGTAGGTGCACGGCAAGGGAGCCCAACCATAGAAACTCAGTGCTGGTCTTGCAAGATCAAAATGTAGGGGGTGATATTTGCACTGCCTAAGTGCAAACTGTGATCCTTTATTTCTCTTAGTAACTAGAGAAGTGATAATTGTTAATTTAATCAAATGGAGGAAAACAAGGTTGTTTTTCACATGAATAATCACTTGCACAAGAGCAGTCCGAGAAATAAATGGCTGGATGTCAGATCTGCAGATTATTAATGGTTCACAAATGGAATCGGGGACAACAGCTTCATGGCATTGCTCAAAAGTCAAAGATCTTTCTGTGATAAGCAGGAATTGTGATCTTCAAGGTCCCTTTCAACCCAAACCATTCTATGTGGCCTTCAACAAAGGGAGTGTATTTTGGATTCAAATTTGCCGTGTCAAGAGAAACATGCTCAAATGGAAAGAATTTAGGAAACAGCAGAATGAATAATCAGAGAGCTGGTAAAATGGTCTTGCAAGGAAAAAACTGAGAGAATAAGACTGTTTAGTCTAGAAAACAAAAAGACTGAGACATATTGCTTTTTGAATCTTCAAATACATTCCATATCTGCTGCAAAGAAGAATAATTTATTCCTGATGCCTGGGGCAGACAAGGTAGAAGGAGTACTTCAGGGTGACTGCTAGGAAATATTTTCTAACTATGAAACTAGTGAAGAAAATGAATGAGCTGTCTGGGAATATACTGGTATCTCTTCTATGAGAGAAGAGATTCTTTTCTTTCAGAAAAAAAGTCCAATTTTATTATTAGGTTAAAATAATGAATATTCTTCCAATATTAAATCAAAGAGGACACTCTTGTCCAGCTGACAAGTTCTATTTTTGGAATAAAACTTCCCTGGGTAAATCTTTTGCTTGCCTAAGGTATAAGTCAGATTTTGCAGTGATTTCAAAAATGTTAAGATTAACAACATGCAGTTAATATTTTTAACATGATGAAACTTAATTTTAAGCTTGTGTTTCTTTTTTTTAGTCCCAAAGGCTTTGCTAATGAAGTAAAGCGTTTCACAAACAAAATCATATTTTCACAGAATCACAGAACCACAGAATGGATCAGATTGGAAGAGACCACTGTGGGTCATCTGGTCCAACCTACTTGCTCAAGCAGGGCTGTCCTAGAGCACATGGCATAGGATTGTGTCCAGATAGATCTTGAATAGTTCCAGTGAGAGATTACTCCTCTCTGGGCAATCTGCTCAAGTCTTCGGTCACCTGCACAGTAAAGTTCTTCCTCATGTTCAGGTGGAACCTCCTGTGCATCAGTTTGTGCCCATTGCCTCTTGTCTTATTGCTGGGCACCACCAAGAGCCTGGCTCCACGCTCTTGACGCCCTCCCTTCAGATACTTATAGACATTGATAAGGTGCGTTCTCAGTTGTCTCTTCTTGAGGCTTAACAGGCCCACTTCCCTCAGCCTTCTGTGAAAGAGAGATGCTCCAGTCCCTTAATCATCTTCACAGCCCTCTGCTGTACCTGCTCCAGGAGCCCCATGTTTCTCTTGCACTGAGAAGCCCAGATCTGCACACAGCACTCCAGGTGTGGCCTCACTAGGGCTGAGTAGAGGGACAGGATCACCTCCCTCTACCTGCTGGCAATGCACTTCCTAATGCACCCCAGGATAACATTGGCCTTCTTGGCCACAAGGACTCACTGCTGGGTCATGGACAGCTTGTCGTCCTCCAGGACTCCCAGGTCCTTGTCTGCACAGCTGCTTTCCCACAGATCAGCCTCCAGCCTCTACTGGTGACCTAAGATGTTGAGAAAATAAAATAAATAATAAAATTGGAAAATAAAAAAAATAATAAGAACTTTTAATACTTTTGATACATTGTTTCCTACCTATTAAGCTTTCCTTCTTGTTTTTTTTGTTTACCCTTGGCCTTAGAAATATCCAAGAGAAATTTTCTCTTATCAAGACACTCTAATATTGCACAGGCCTGTATTAATCTACAGTTATTCAGTGGAAACCACAGAAAACTTGGTAATCAAGTCCTCACTTACAAAAAAATTCAAAACAGAGATAATTTCTAATAATTGCCATCAGCATTTGTACCAAAACTCCAGTCATTCAATGAATACTAATTCAGTCTGTCTAAATTGTCAAGTAATATTTAGGCTAGAACACTTAAAGAGAAATTGAATACATAATTTCAATCCATTTCACATTGCCATCTCACTCTTCATCTTTCAAAAAGATATGCATCTTTGAAATAGACCACTAGAAGGAATACTGTGAAGTTTGTTGTCATACTATTACCTGCAGAATTTATTTCCAGAAATTATTTTATAAAGAATGATGAAAAACTTAAAAATACAAAACAGTTCAGAAAGCCTTATTGATTTTTTTTTTTTTAAAGACTTTTCAGTGAACAGAATAACCATTTTTGTCATCCATATATCAGGTTTTAGTGTTTCACCTATCAGTATTTGGGAAGTAATAAATGCTATAATGAGCAACAAGTTTAGTCTTCCAACACAACATTAAACATCATAAGATTTATTCAGTTGTAAATTCTATACAGACTTTGTCCTACCACCAGGATAACTGTTCCTAGTGTTCACCTGCTAGAACAAAGTTAGAGCTGAAAAATCATGAGTATTTATGTTTTGCCAGTCAGGTTCACTACTGGTTGCTCCTGACTGCCCTGTGTAATTGCCACAGCCTAAGTCATGATTGAACTGGACATGAAAAGCTGTCCATTCAGGGTATACTGAGTCTGATCAGCTCATTTTGAATGTGTTCAGAATATCGGGTTTAATTTTGTATATTGACTAATATACATATATGTGACTAAATGTTTTGAGAAAAAAAGCATTTTTTTCTTACTTCACAATAGCATCAAAATACATTCAATGTATCAGAAATATTTTTCTTTTAATGCTCTCTATGTTTCCTAACTGGACTTACAAGAATGCACAGCTAAGGCAAGGTATTCTTTTTCTGTGTAGTCCTGCTCCCTGGGTATTTTGTATCTCTTTCCTAACTGTCCACTTTTCCTCAAGCACTAGGCAGAAAGCTTAGATAATTGCTTGAGAATCAGAGATTTCACTCCAAGTCACAAGTCTAAGTTAAGTGAAATGTCTAGCTGCTCCATGATGTTTGATTTATTGTAACACTGGAGTCAGAAGAATAAAATTTAATTAAAATGAGAATTTTATTAAAATACTTCAGTATTACGTTCCAAATATTTTCCTAAAGATTTATAGGATTTTGTTTACATTGTCTTTGTGTGAATTTTAATTTTCATAATACTTACAGTTTTTATAGAACTTGATACTTGATTGGATCAACATTTTTAAAAACAGGAATGCAAAAGCAGATTTTTGTTATGAATTTTGTGATATTTTGAGCCAAACTGGATTACAAATATAGAACTGGACAAAGTGTTTCCTCCTATTATTTTTTGCATTGCCGTTCATCAGTAACAAGTTCAAACTACCTGCTTTCACATACACAGCAACCAGGAGTAAAAGACTGATGTTATGAGGATATGAAGAATTTTTATATGTATTCTTAAAATCTTACATCTTAAAAGATCATAAAGTGTGTACAATACGAGAATATTAAGTCACTCTAGGACTAGAAAATCCATGGAAGAGGGGCAGGGGGAGAAGATTGATGCCCATTGCACTTTAGAGAAAGACTTTCCATTTGCAGGTATCTAAGCAAACCTAAAACCATATCCTACAGCTTGTACTGTTGTTAATTATATGGGTTCAGAAGAGTAGGAAGCTAAATGGATGCTTTACAGCTGGAGGTTGAACTAACTCTCCTGAAGAGTTAATAGATTTATCCACTCATCAAGTATGTGAACAATGTCCCTTATTGCTTTCCAGAATCCTCTACCATTTATCAAATCTACCTATGGAACAGTTCATCTTTCTGAACAATAATTATTGGAAAAGCTAGTGCTATTTATAATAACACGTATGCATTTCTTGCAGCAAGAACAATAAGGTTCTTAGAAACAATGTTTTTTCTTCTAGATGTGAACTTTATTATCTAACAACTGTCTGCTTTTCCTAAAAAAAATTAGTTTGAAAAAAACTTTCTAGTCCTGAGAGGGACAAAATAATTTGCAAGAACCAGATCATGAGTTTGGCTACTAAGGCAGCCAATTCTGGAGTAACTCTGGAACTCCAAAAGAAATCACATAAAGAATTTAAACTGTGCAAAATTTAGTCCAGTAACAAAAAAGAAAAAAAATTAATTAAGAGGACGATTGCTTCAATTTTAATAAAGATTATAATTATAGAATTATGTAGAATTAGCATTTCCTCTGCCATTTTATAATGATACCTGGATTACAATATAGTTTTCAACGGTTGAGAAGAAAGCATATTTGGAAGAAGTAAACAAATTTGTAGACATTACAACCAGAGAGGTTTCCAGAAGCAACATTAGGATCGCTTGTATTAGCACAAATAATTCTGAATAGTAGCATTTTTATTTTTTTTCTGCAGGATCCTGTTTTCTGATTAAAATCTATTGTCCTGATCACTAATCACAGATGAGTTAAAGCTGTTTAAAGAAACCAGGGGGAAAAAAAGTATGACTCATAAAACTTCCAGAAACAAATCATGTACGGAAGCTCAGTTTTACCTATTTAACATTCACATTTTCAAAACACAGAGTTAGCTTCCTCTGAGAGCAAATATATTCATCTGCAGGCAAAGCTAGTGCAGTATCATGAAAATAGCTGCAAACTATGTTGACAGGATTCAGACAGCTTACACTTGTGAGTGATAACTTTTTGTTATGGCTAGCAAAAACCTCTTTGCAAGCAAATTAATGTAGGTTGTCATCTTACTTAATGGTTTATTAATTCTATACATATTTTTCTTGATTTCTACAATCTGAAAGTCCTTCGTCTTGAAAGACTTTTACTATTATGTCCGCAACAAGGTCATAAAAGCAACATTCAGAAAATCTGGGCTTCATTAATGATAGTAAGAGTATTGTAACTATGTTATATTATTTAAAATTATGTCAAAATAACTGATTAGAGAATAAACGTTGAAAATTAATTTTGAAGATTACTTGAGAAGTGTTAGGCACCAAGTCTTCTAAAACAACATCACTTGTGGAATTAAGGAAAATCAATGGACATTCACAGCCTACAGTCAATTTAAAGCCTTCTAACTCCATATATGAGTTGTGATGCAGAAGTGTGTGACATTAAAAAAAAAATAATTCTGTCTTCATAACCGAATCCCAGCTCTGAAAACCCAATATGAAGACAGTATGTGACCTCACCCATGACAGAGTAGGTGGCAAGGACTGTAGTGGATGGCATTTAAGGGCCATTGTAAAGGGTTTTTTATAGTACATATAAAGCAATATCTAACTTTGAATTAAGTTTTGTCCTTTTTACTTTCTTTTGAAAAAAAGTTTCTCTATGAGACCCTTCACCTTTAGTTCTGTGTATCTAAGTGGATTCTAATGTGTGGCATCTGGAATTCTTCCTTTTCTTTTAAGCAAAACAAATAGTACAATTCCAAGGACCATAAATATCAACCAGGTCAAGCTTCAAACATAAGAGATATGATGTAAGACCATTTTGCATATGTAAGTAGATTTTCAAAAGAAATTATTTGCCTCTGAGTATGGAACATTTCAGCCGTGTAGTTGCATAAACCAGGACTATATATGTCTGAGAGTGCACTGACTAGCTGAGCTCTGCAGTCACATAAATTACTCCTTTGTGGATTAAGTTTTCCACATTAGCAAGCAGTAAAACATGCAGCACCTACAATTCATCTGTTCCTAAGTTTTTTAATATCTTTTTAATGAACATTATCTAAGACAGCTCCCACCAACATGGAAACACATTTTAGTAGATTAAGTTTTTCAGTTTTCAGTTTCTCTGACAATAGCATCCAGTGCAGTTATACCATTGTGCCTCAGTCTTTTCCCTACATATTTAATAAAGAGATATTTTAAAGATTTGACAACGATCAGTCACAACTCTCTTGATCTATCAGACTAAACAGACTGGACAAAGTAACTCTGTCTTCCCAAAAGCCTTCAATCGATGTGGTGGTGTCGTCTGGCTTTTACTAGAGGGTAATGTTGCTGCCTTCATATTTTCTTCTCTTCAGTTGATCACTCAGAGACACTAACTGTAACCACAGACTTCTGTTTGAGAAGAACCGAGTCCATACATCACTGTTTTCCAAAGTCCATTCTCATGGACATGTGTAAAAATTGCCTTAAGTGGATACCATGGAGCTCAGGGGACTGTTTTAATTGTGCTGTGGGAGAGTTGCCTAAGAAAGCAATACTAGGACAGGTAATGCCATATTTACCTTGCAGAAATAAAGTTTCTCTATCTTACTGGTTTTTTTCAAGAACTGTTAGGTAGCAATGGGTATGTCATCCCCAAGAGCACAGTGCAAAGAATCACCAAGGGTACCTCTGAAGGTTTTTTCACCTGAGGTTTTATTCCCACTAGATTTCTTTGTTTAAGAGAAAAGCATGAAGTATCATTTATTTTCTAAGTAAATATAACTGTAATATATTCAGTATAACAGAATATTACTTAAAGAAATCTCCATACTATCGTACAAGTATCGCCTGTTGACATGTAAGCGTTAAGCTTCTTAAAGTCCACTGTTCTGGACAAGGCAAAAGGAAAATATGAAAGGAATTTCCTACAGAAGATTTCTCTTATACAAAATCCAGGTTTCTGGTTAGCAATACACTAGTTCTCTCCTGGCTTTCTCTTGGACTCTATTCACTTGATTAGGGGTAAACATAATCATTTTACTCTGGAATTATAGCGGTACTTCTCCTGGTAAATTTATGCACAAAAGTTGAGATCCAATCATCCTGATATACCAAAATGTCAGGTTTCTAACGTGTCCAGTCCTTTCCCTGTGAAACAAAAGCTTCATTTTCAGAATAAGCAGGAACCAAGTGCTTCTTTCTTACTCACTCCTTAAACTGTCTGTACAATCCTACTACTGCTGAGAGTTCATATTAATTTTCACTCTATTTCTATGATCATTTGATCCAGAAGCTGACATATATCTTTTCTGAGGTGTAAACATATAACAAAAATTAGTTACTGCTTTTGGAATGACAAAAAGTTGTATTCCTTTTTAATGCCAAATTTTTTATTTTTTTTTTAAGATATTAGAATGGTTTTATAGTATTTTTGTCTGAGAAGTTTCACCATAGATTTTTTCTAAATTTTTATACATTTACATGTTGCACTCAACTTTTTATTAGAATTGCAAAAAGACGTATTTTATCTTTCTCATTAAAACAAAAAAGTCAGAATGAAGGTATCTTCCAAAATAAAACAAAGCTCTTGGGTTTTTTTCCATGTCTTTTATTACTTTCCTTAAAATTACATATATCTAAATGTCATTTTGGAATTGCACTTTGCTGTGAGAAATTTAGCATCTTTACTGGAAGATGTAAAAACAACAAAAAATCCACCAAAATTTGAGGTTCATTAATTTCATTTCATCCTGCAGAAATGAATGTCAGATTTGGTGCAAAATTACAGAGCTGATTACCAAAAAGATGTGTTTTGATTAATTTACCTGCACACAAAAATCGTTCATCTGATACTGTAATATCAGATTATCAGCACTGTGCTTAAGGAATCTAGAAAAATACATTTTTATTTCTGTACCACATTAGTCTGTGTAGTTTAAATCCCCTCCTTTAAGTGAACTAGAAAGTCATAAAACTTTTCATTCTTCTTTGAACTCTGATACTACAGTTTTCTCTTCCAAGGTTAACAGGGGAAGTCTGAGTCACAAAAGTTACAGCTACTGTGACTGAACCTATGACGTGACAGAGACACGATCAGCTGACACAAAGAGGTGGAGAACTACAATTGAAACTCTTATAGCAGCTGAAGTCAAAAGATACTTTCTGCATCTGTAATTCCTATGACTAAGTTTAAACATGAAATAGCAATTGCGGAGCCATGAATTATCATGCGCATTTCTCTGTGCACATGTAAGTGTTCTGACAACACTTTTTGTAGCAAAATATCTATGCCTAGAAGGTATTTCAATTACTGCTGGGTGCTTCCTCAACCTGATATAAGAAATAGATCTGCAAAGCCAGGCTTATATTTTAGCTTACATGTAATTTATACATGCACACATGTATGCATGTAACATTCACACATGACCAGTTAGCTGCAATTTTCAATTCTGAAAGGTGGAGTACAGCATCGGTACCAGTGTCTCTGAAGGTGAGAATATATCATCCCAACAGCTTTTGAAGATCAGCTTGATTGCCCAGGAACAAAAATGAAATCTTCTTGCAATGGATATTTGTGACATGCAGACATGTGCATGCACGGAGACACAGTCAAAATTTGTTAGCATCCCACAAATTAATCTGTTAGATAGTCTTTCTATGTGCAAGTATTTTACAAAAAACAGATGACTTGTTGTTACTCTAAAGTGAAATAATATTAGACTGTCATGAGACACTGATCAAAAGGCATGCAGATGATTGCACTTTTGAAGGAAGTCTGTCTCTATCAGCATCAAAATCAGCGGACTGGGAAATTTTCAGTGTCTAAATGATGTTTATAGTTCTGCTGTTAGGTTTTTATATAGCGATATAACCAATGTGGCTTCCTTTTTGCATGTGTCTGATACCTGCTGCTCAGCTGGAGAAGCAAATGAAAAATCCTCTAATACGTTTTATTATTTTTTTCCTACTGTTTCGTACATTTAAGAAATATTTCTTTAAATTCTCTATTTACTGGTCTAGATGAAGTCTAATTTGAAGAATACAATTAAATTAGTTTATGTTTAATCCAAAGAACTATTTCTGAGTCTAGATGAAGCCAATGAAGTACACATAAGGATATATGCGGGAGATAAATCTTAAAAGGGGAGCCACTAAGAAGGTTTTTCTTCTGTGGTGCTTGGCTCTTTCACAGTAAGCGTTCAGTAACTTGATTTCTGCCTCAGCAGTCCAGGGACATAAATTTTGGCTTTTCAGCAATTCCTGGAGGTTGACACATTTTGCCAGAGCAAGGGCATGAAGTCCAAGCATAAAAAGCTCTATCACAAAAATATACCATGTTCAGAAGGGGTAACAGCAGAAGAGAGTGGAACTGATCATTTGCCAAAATATCTATTTGTCTTTTTACATTTCTTGTCCATATCTGTCCTCATGATACTGGAGTGCCCTATAGTGTAAATGTGGATTTATGCATCATGTCCTCTACTTATTTGTAAACATATGTCCATATTGCTGATCATTGCAATATCTGGGTGTCCGGAATAATTTTCTTTCATTAATCTTCAATTGACTTTACATAAAAAAGCCATATCTACTTTGAAAAGAATAGCTAAATTAGCTCTTATTTACTTATTCAATATCCAGCTTTCTTGACAAAGAAATACAGAGAAATAGAAAAGTAAGACACGTAACTCAGAGTTTTCCATCTCAGTCTTAGACTAGTGACTACCTTCAGGTTTCTTTAATATATACTAAACATTCACAGAGATAGTTTTACCAGAAGAGCACTGACTTTGGCAGCATTACAAGTAGGTGTCAGCTCTGAGTTGTCCCAGACCTCTGTGCAATACATCAACGATTACTTGGCATCCATGAGTAAATGACCTCTTCCAAGTGGCAATCTGGATTCTCATCTCTAAAGAATTCTAGACTATTGCTTTTAAAGAATTCTAGTGATTGTTAAGAATGGTTTTGTGCAAATAAATAGCCAATAACTTTGCGTGCACAGTTTTCCTGTCAAGATTACAGAAATTCTATGTAACTACTACATGTTGTGGTCCATTTGTCACCCTCCTTCAGTGTGTTTCGCTAGATTTTGTCTTAGGTTTAAGGGAGGAAAAATCCACAAATTAAGATGTTCATACCCTTTGAGATATACAGTTTTAAATCCTTAGAGAATGGAATGTACTCATATATATAAATGAAGTATTTATACATACAACTTCAGTAGTCTGAAGTTTTCATTTCAATATTCTCAAAACTTTCATAACTGTCATAAATTTGGCTCAGTCTCTAGATTAATTGCACAATAAGTTCATATGTATTACTTAGATTATTCTTCCCTATGACACACTACACTGTGGAACATACCACCAAAAGACCACATATGCCTGCATTATTTCCAAAATAATCTGAAAAACTCCTTTTCTCAAATAATGACTATGATTTTGGATGTTGACGTATATTTACAGTTAGTATGCCATTTTGTTACAACCTCTAAAGCCACAGCAGTACCACTTACAGGCCAGACCAAGATATAAATGATATACCAAAAAACATACTGTTTTATCAGCAGAATGGCTGCTGCTTCAAATTGAAGGAAATGTGTTTCCTACCTCAAAATATTCTGCTTTTGCAAGTCTGCACATTACAGATCATTAAAGTTACTTGACACACCCAAAATAGAAAACTATAAAAAGGTAGGAAACAATATTCAAGAACAAAACTTATGAATTCTAAAATGAAATACTCCGGCATTCCAGCACTCCAAAATAGAACTTTCTATAAATGAGAAAGTGTCAATAGTTGCCTGTGTTCCTAAAACTGTGGATTGTAGGATAACAGGACAGAGGAATAAGGAGAATACACTAATACTGTAGATGTAGAAGCAGTTTTGAGACATCTTTTCTTACTAGTGTAAGGATTTTCCACTGATAATTTTCAACTCACTGTGATCTCAAAACAAATAAGATTATTTTCTTGGCAAAATAATATACCTTTTATACTTGGTATGTAATTTATCAAGTATATGACCAATAACTACTGTTCTTGATTGTACTTGCAGAGACTTCATGCAATAGAATTATGGCAATATAAAATCGGAAAAGACCTCAGAAGTTAATCTAGCTCACTCCTTAGTCAAATGATAGAATCAGATATTCCTTTATCATCCCAGACAGATGTGATACAGAATATAAAATTTTGTTGCACTTTCTATAGAAAAAAGATATGTCTGGGAGGCATCAGTATTCATAAAGAAGGTCTTGTTTTATTCTCATCCAAGCAAGAGAAGTTTTCAACAATGCCATATTGTGCTTAAAAAATAAAAAAGTACAGTCTGTCCTTGAATCTGTTGCTTCCCTGACTTACGAGTCAATCTACAGGTGCAGATGTTGGTGGCTGTGAAAATCAAACTCTGCAACACAGAGATTTGATTTTGAGCTAAGTCTTTGGAAACACACTTCTCCAAAACTGCCTACTATAAACGTCCTGGACATTTATTTTTTAGTAGTTTTATTCTTAAGGTGTCTTGTTATTTCTTGAAGAAAGTAGCTATCTGCCTGGTTTAGCCAAGGGATTCTGCAGAGTTCCTACAACTTGGGTCTTGAACGGCTTAAAGCTTTTGGAGGGTGGATTCTTCCCTTTTTTCACTGTTGATAAGATTTGCTTTCTTCCTTTTGCCTGTTTTGAAGTACGTCTACAAGCACCAATTACTTTTTCCTATTATTAAGAGAGAAGAAAAAAGTAGAAATTATTATGTCAGATGTAAAGACAATGTATCACTCTTTTACTGTAGTATTTTAAAGAAAACCAAAGCCACTATTATTTTTCTAGTTAAAGTTTTAGAAAGTAAAGCTGATAGACAGTAACTAACCACAATCACCAAGTGAATAATCACCCAAATATAAACCTGTGGTTTCTTCTCCTGGTGTGTATATTTATTTTGTTTTTATATTTCTTGAAAAAATAAATTAAAGAAAAAGTAAAAAACAGATCCATTTCAAATCCAGAGTTCAAGGTATAATATTTTCATACTTTCAGATGACACTAAAAAAGACAGAAAATACTCTTGGCTAGAGGTGAGGGGTTTTGTTCAATAAATACTTTGCCAAAATTATTGGCAGCTTAGTTAGATATTGCCTATAACTATTATTGGATCCACTAAAAAACAGTAAAGCAAAGGGTAATTCTGTTCTGGACTGTTATCTTTTTCTTTTTTTTTTTTCCAATTAATCACAAGCAACTTAGGTGAACTTAGATTGAAGGAATGACACCATGAGATTCTTTCCAACCTTAATCATTCTGACTATCAAACTAAATGCAACAACAAAACCCCTAAGAATTTAAAAATCTTTTTCATTACCAGATTATCTCAAGGAAAATGAAAAGGAAGGAAATTTCATGCATTCTATTTCATGAATCAGCTTGTCAGGGATCTCAAAATATCTGTCAGCATGTTCCAAAGTTACGTTGGTTTTCAATAGTAAAACACAAATAGAGGGAAGAAATGACTGGATCATTCTCAGGGGATTTTGCTGCCAACACAAGAGAATAAAGTAGCATGAATGTCACTTAGAAGATAACTTTGTTAAAATATGGCTCATTCAGAGCTCAACAAGGTGAAGGTAAGATAGACAGGATATAACACATATTTCCTGTAAAAAGAGAAAATAAAATTCTGTAGATATACTAAATGGTAATGGTATCCAAGAAACCTCTTCCTTAGTAAGGAGGCTGTATTGACAGTGAAGAAATCAAAGCCCAAGTATCATCACTAAAAACTCAGCAGACTTTGCATGTGCTGATTCCTGATTGCAATCACAATATGTATAAGAAAGTAGCTTCGGTATGAATGCAGGCATACAAAAATGTTTAAGCACTTCTTTCTGTTTTTCTGCCAGAAAATCACTCTTTTGAGTTATAAAGTGGATTTGCTTTTATTTTTTAAACTAGGACAATGTTTTGAACCAGTACTGGCTGTTGGCAGAAAGAGCCCATGAATGACACTTCACTATGAAGGATTCATAATGAAAGCATTGTTAAAGAGGTTTAAATTAGGAAGCCATTATTTTATAGGCAGATAAAATACTTGCGGGATTTTGTTAGACAATATCTTTTCAAAATATTCCTTTCCCATTCTCACACTTTAGTAGAACTACATTAGAGATATTTGGATTTTTTTATTTCTATATTTAGCAAAGCACAGAAAGTTTGATTTCTTTTATTTATATATAATTCAATTCATGATTCAAAAATAATAATTCAGGGAAATATTGGTCAAAATCTTGCAGATTAATTCCTAATGTTATGTAAGTGATTTTTTAACTTGCAACACAATACGAAATTACATCAGGAAAACATAAAACCTTCCTCCAATTGAAGACATGCATCTTTGACCTTTAAAAAATGTGTCAAAGCAGAAGGAATATTTTATATGAAAATGTTTATCATGTACAAGGAAACAGTCACATGCATATCTGTGTGTACATGAAAGAAAGAATTCTCTGTAGGTGGAAAAAGTTGAAATGGCCTGTCAAAGTCTTAATGGTTCTGAGTTAGATGTTGATTTTTACCCTGCTAAATCTCATTGTATATTACATTAACAGCTGTCCTATTTCAGCTGGGATAGATAATTTTCTTCTTAGCAGCTGGCCCAGCACTGTGTTTTGGATGTAGTATGAGAATCATGCTGGTGACACAGTGATGTTTTGGTTGTTGTTCTGTAGTGCTCACCCTAAGTCAAGGACATTTCAGTGTCCCATGCCCTGCCAGAGAGCAGGTGCACAAGAGACTGAGGGGCGGCATGGCCAGGAGAGCTGACCTGACCTGACCAAAGTGATATTCCATATCACAGACCAACATGCCCAGCATATAAACAGTATAGGATCTGGCTGGGAGGGGCCAATTGCTGCTGGAGGATGAGCTGGGCATTGGTCAGCACGTGGTGAGCAACTGTATTGGGCATCACTTGTTTTTATTGAGCTTTCTTCCTCTCTCTTTTTCATCATCATCCTCATCATTATGATTATTGTTCTTCTTATTATTATTATACTTTATTTTAATTATTAAAATACGGTTATCTCAACCCATGAGTTTTAGCCTTTTTTTTTCTCTTTTTCTTGCCCATCTCACCAGGAGGGGGGCAGTGGTAAGTGAGGGAGTCACTGCATGGTACCTAGTTGGTAGTAGGGTTAAATCAGGACTCAGCAGTCTCAACTTTTGACAAGGACTTATCAAAATGCATCATTAATAAATTGTGAGAAGTTTACTAAGACCGTGATTCTTTCTCAAATGAACAAACGCCTAAAAGAACAATAAATTCCTCAACTGAAAATACCAGGGTTTTTTGATGATCACATGTGCTTTTTTGAGTTGCAAGACTACTAGAAATTAAAATATAAACAATTTGAAAGATTTTTTTAGTTAGAATTTCAGTCCCATAGTAATTCTGATCTTTAAAGATACTTTTTCAAACTAATTGGGACTATCAAGTTCACAAAACTTTTCCTAAAAAAAGAACTTTGTCAGTTTAAAATAGAAAGTGACTTTCAATCATCATGCTGAAGTATTTTATTGCGATCAAAATACATGTGTACTCTTCCACTTTTGAAGTGATCTTTTACTGAGGATCTGGCCCAGGTTCCTCCCATTTATTAAAACATACATCCATTATGAATTAGGCCTTCCAAGACAGAGTTTGGTTTTAGAACTCACATAAATGACTGCCTTAGTTTTAACAAGAGCAGACTCGGAGCATCTTGTTTAAATTTTGGGCACAGAAGAAAATGAGAGAAAAAATGAAATATATTAAATTTGCCAAAAATTCAACTGACTTCAAGTTGGATTTTTTTTTCCCATTTTTAAAAATAATCAGTATATTTGATTTCCAGTTTATTAAGAATACTGTAAAATTTCAACAAATTAAATAGTTTGTCAATCTTTTGCCTGTTCTGCTCTGGCTCATCAAAGAACATATTTTCTGCTAATAGCCACAATATTTATACTGCTATATACCTGATACAGAGCCAAAAAAGTGTATTGTTTCTAACAATGTTTAGATAGCTATCAATTCCCTACAACCTTATTGGTATCTAATTTCTATCCCAACAAAATTTCCATCACAAATCTGCAGTGGAACATAATAAAACACGCAAAACTTGGTTTCTTTCCTGGCAATTGTATAAGATCTGGAACAGAAATGTGATGATCTGGGTTTTGGGAGGGGGAAAATGGGAAAGACTGAATTGAATTTATATTACATTTTCATGAAAAAAGTGATTTTTTTCTCCCTAAAACTGAAATAAAATTTATAAAAATGTTCTATTAAAAAAAAAAAGTGAATAGACACATTCATTGTGTATTTCCACCTTTAGAAAAAAGCAAATTTCTTAGTTCTCCCATTTTGTTTTATTCTCCTTCCTGTACAGTATTATTGTTGTGACATCTGAGCGCCATACGAACCATTGAGCAATAAGTTTAATTTTCATTCAGTGCTGCAATATCATCCTAAAAGACCTATAAAGTAAAGAAAGGCTAAGTGACTTCACAAGCAGTTTCTAATACCTCACAAAAATGAAAACCCCACATTGATTATCGTGATAAATCTACAAAACAAAAAAGCATCCTACTAAATGTGCCAACTGGCTATCACTGAATTATTATTCACTCTCATTTGAAGATATAGTGATGGATAAATAATATTTTCTAAGAAATATTAGAAATCACAAAGATTCATAGATTGCAGGTCAACTCTAGGAATTGTAAAAATTCACGTTGTTTGATCCCACATATACCAGGTCTTATTCTGATTTAATAAAATGCTCTTGCCGATATTATCTTTGTTTCCCCCGGAGTGCTGACTGAGAACCTCAGAACATTGCATATATCACCAGAAGACCCTTGCCTGTTACTTTCTTACAGATTTTCCAAAGGTGGAGTTAGGTTTGCATTGGTGTTACAGCGAACAGATCTCAGGTCTCAGAAAGATGGCACTCAGACATTGGAGTGGTCTGTCAAATTTTATAAACTTATTATTATGCAAAACAGAAAGTCAGGTTTAATCTCAATTTCCATCTAAAGTTGAAGGTGAAGAGTGGGTTTTTTTGATAAATAACTTCTAGCAAAACATCTGACCACGATTTTGCAGGAGTCGAAAGTAATTTTCATTATCAGCCTTTGGGTCTACTTTTCAAATATTTTAACAAAAAGGAAACAAACAAAGCAAATTTGAGTTATTGTCCATTCAAGTCCATATTCTGACAACTAGAATTAACTGTCTTTGAAAGAAATCTCTGCTCACATATGAAAAGTTGCCATAAACATGGTGATAATCTACTTAAAATAATTACAAGTTAATAATCAAAAATTTATATTATTATATATTTTTTAATATTGTTAATTATACAGAGTACTTCGACAGTATATCATAAGACAGACTGGAAACAACAAAACTACCTGAGGCAAGAGCCTCAGGTATTCTTCAAGTAGGAGGCTACAGCTGATTTGGGAGTAAGCAATGGAGAGTGCAAAAAACAAAGCTGAAAGGTATATTTATGTCATCCATGATCTCAGCAGCTTGAGACCTTTGAATAGTTCCTGGTACACATTAAGTTTGCTTCTCCCTGAGAGAAATATTGAAAGAGTTAATATTTGCTCTCTCAGTATTAATCCATCCTGCTGCACATGGCAAGGATGGATATAAGTAACTTGGATTTTATTCAAATAAAGCAACATATTTTTGGCAAATATTAATTTCTAAGTAGACTGTAAAACATCCTGTTTTCAGATAGTGGTTTAAAATGCTGAATAATGCAAAAATACAGTGTCATATACAATATGACTCAGAGTTACAACAACCAGATTAATTTATAAATAATTTTGACTTAACATTGCTTGCAAACAAGCTAAATCCCATACAGAAAAGAATGCAGAAAAAAAAAAAGTCATACTTTGTATTTTAAAACCCACAGCTACACTGCTTGGAAAGCCAGTCAGCACAGTCTGTTCTTTTCTGTCTTAAGCAGAATGACAGGCAAATGTCACCAGCCATGCAGGTGTTCATTAATGTACTAGTAAAGCGACTGCACTGCAACCTAGAAACAGTGCAATGCAAAAATGAGATCTCTGAAAGCCTGTGTAACCCAATGAGCACATCTACCAGGAGCTGTTATTCAAATAAACAAGCAGTTCATTAGTTTCTTATTGCTGGTCCTAAATGTGTAAAACTCTTCGAGAAAAAAGAAGGCACAATTGTCACAATCTGTTTGGGTCTGCTGAATCCAGTCAAGAGGACTTGGAGAGTGCATGTTGGTGCTGTGAGACTGAGGAATGCAAGTGGAGACACAGGGGCTGAGGAACCCTCCACAGTCTGTTTTGAACCTGCTAATGTGCTCTGCTCACTTAATGGCATCTTATAAAACACCTGGTCTCAAACACTCAAATATTGATTCAGTGTATGGAAAGCTGGTATTACACTACTGCTGTTTCTAGGAACAGCTTATATAAACAGAGCTGACAGGATTGTGCCATATGGTTTCATTTCTGGAGTGCTTTGACTACATTTTTTAGGGGGAGGGTGTGATTGATTGGAGTGATTTATAGGTCCCCCTCACTTCCTTCAAGGTGCATGATGACTAAGCTGTATAAGCCACAAATTTTGGTGTCCAGGTTCATAAGGATTTTCAGTTAATGGTTAACGTAATGACAAATCTCTGCTGTGCATTCACGTGTGACTCCAGTGAGTGGTGCTAAATCCTCCATAGAGTACAAATGTGTAGGCTGAAAAGGAAGTGTATTTTACAGGCTCTATGTGCTTTTACCATGCCACATTTACTACACATTAGTGAAGGCAAATACAGGGAAATGAGAGGGTTTGAAGAGACAAATAGGTTGTGGCCCTTTTGCAAATAACAGTAACAACATGAGTATCGTACCTGGCTAAAGAGTAAATCTGCAGGATCTGGGATAGGTTTAAAAGTCTAAGGAATCTGGTCAGCTTGAAGATGTTGTTTGTCCTGCCATTCCTTCCTCACCAGTCTGACTCGCAGGCCTTGATATCTCAGGTTGCCTCACAAAACTGCCATTTTCCTGCCATAACTCTTATCATTTAGTGGATCAGGTGATATCTACATCAAGGATCTGCAGTCATGGTGATGCCTAAATGAGCTAAGGAAAAAAAACTCTGGAGCAGTTAATTGAGGATGAGATAAGAAAAGGGTTTAATTTGTGCCTAGGCATAAGGATTACAAGATGTGCGCCCAGGCCATGTTCAGATGTTGCAATTTATAATAATGCCCAACCAATCCAAGTTTTGTCCATCCTGTAGCTTTTGCCCTGGTCCACCCCCTGCCCACCCCCTGGGAATTGGGTCTGGGGTGTATTTCGGGACCACCTCTTCATCACCTTCATCATCTTCAGAGCACAGAGGGTACATGGTCACCCAGTTCTTGACTGTTCTCTTGCGGTTAAGGCCAGGATTAGATGTCCTCAAACAGAAGAGGCCTGCCTTGACAAAAGACTAAACATTATCTACTGGAATTCAGAGGTAGAATTGATATGGGGAACATAGAATGGGGTAAGAGGGTTGAGGAATGTGTAAACTAAAGGGTGCTAAAGGGTGAGGGAATAAGGGTTGCAGCTTCTAAAATCTACTTCTACTTGTATAACTACTTATAAAGTTTATAAAATTAGAAAAATAAGAAAAAAACAGATGGACCTTACGGCATCAATGGGGGTTCTCCTATGTGACATGAGCTGGGTTACAGGCAACTGAGGAGGAACTGAATGAGATGCATGCAGATGCTAGACTGGTTTCTTCCTTCATTACATGGATCTTCAGCACAAGTATCTGCACCCTGAAAAACTGTTTTATTCAACTGAGTATTGAACCATATTGCAAATAACCCCTCTTCAATATTTGTACCACTTCTCTACTTTGGATTGGTTGCATTGTGCCTGTGTTAGGAATGTACTACATTGTCCATATTGCTCATCATTTGGTGCTGCTGATTGTACTCTCAGGTCTTACCTAATGTTCTCCAATCTATGCGGTTTGTCACGCATGGTGAAGTAGGAGCAGAAACAGTGTTATTTACAGAGCTGGTAAGGCACACTGAGCAAGGTTAAACCCCTTGGGTGAGCTGTCCCTCAGCAACCTTTCATTCATGAAGTTTTTAACTTTCAGATTGTGTATTCAGGTCCTAAAACACCCCAGAATGTCAGATTGCAAATATGTATCACACCAGACTAGTAATCCATTTTATGAAAAACCCCTTACTATAGAAATATCAAATGTTTTAGAAGAAACAATCCTACAATAAGCAGTTTTCCATGTTTAAACAGAGCATTTCTCTCAGCTCAGTGGCATCTATATATTACCAGGATGTTATAAGTTCTGCTGACTCATTTTTCTTAGTGAAGATAATTTCCTGGTCTTACCTTGGAATGATAGGTTTATTTAATTGATTCAATGCACTCTACACTTATAAGAAAGGTTGAAGAATGTTTTCTAAGGGCCTTGCCACTGTTCACCATTTTCGTATACATCTTTTGCCTTTCTAGTATTAACATTTTTCCCAAGAAGATCTCTTCCTTTTTTTTTTTAGTATAGATTCTTCCAAGTAGTGGCATATACTTTTCATCCAAAAGTGATACAGGCTGAATACAATATTAAATATTAAATGGTATTTGGTTTGTATATGATACTATGGATTTTAAAGTCTCCTATATTCTACCCTAAGTGTATTCTTCTCCTTAGTTATAAACTTTTTAAACCAGGGCTAATATATTCTAATACTTTAAGGTGGTACTACACATCATGGAGCTGGGTTTAAAATGCAAAGAAAACATTATTTATTTTCATATTTTCTCTATTTTAACATCTTGAGTATAAATTTTAATTAAAACAAGGCTTTATTTCTCTTTTTTAGTCTTTTCCCAGTGCCTAGCCATGCAGCAGAGAAAAAAACAGGGTTTTCTTCTTACTTACATTAAAAAAACAGTTTACTGCTGTAGAAAGTGCTGATTTGCCCTACATGGAGATGGAAAAGAGGACAGTACTTCTCCATTAGAAAAGAGCTCTTCTCTCAAGGCTGAGGGGACAGAAATGACAGCCTCTGACATTTCTTCCGTACAGCTTCTCTTCTGCTCTGCCAGTCCATGGCTGACCAGCTGTATCTAGTGGACCTTCTGTACTGAGAGGGAAGTGGTGAAACCAAGCAGGGAAGCTGAGAAATCTCAGCTGCAGTCAGCCCTTCTGAGGGGACTCTGATGTAGGATGATGCACTCAGCTAAGGGTGATAGTCATTTGGGGTGCAGGGAGGGGGACAAAACAGAAAATTAAAAAAGAGGTATCTGATGCTGCAGGGTTAGGACATCTGTTTTATGTGTGTGCCAGCAGAAGAAGCCTGTCCAGGTTCAGCCTGTTTTGTCCTTCAGTTATACCTGGTGCCAAGCACACTAAGCTCATCCACTTTGTGGAACCACAGTATCAGCAAGTTGATTAGTACAATTAGTACCTCTACACAGGTAGCCAACAGGAAATGTAAGGATAATAGCATTTACCCTGCACTGAGCTTCCCACTCTGACCTTGCTAATCCCCACACCACTGCTGAGGAGCTTTCTAAGTAAAGGAAGGAAGCAAAGTGGTCCTATTGTCCTTAAGGTTTTGTGGGATATAGGCACCAGTCTGGACAGTGAAATAATATCTGAGCAGGCCTGGCCCACTGCACACCATGTAGAAATATTAGCAGAGCATGAAGGGAAGCACAGCGCTGACTTAAAGTCAAGTCAGATTGCCAAAGGCAGTCTGGGTGGGGAAAGAATTCCTCCTGGGAGACTCCTGTTGAGATCCTACTTACTCCCGAGTACACACTTAGCATGGTCCAGAGGTCACCCTGACCAGTCCCACCGGGCACACCTTCTCCCTGTCCCATGGCATGCCCAGCCAGGGACCCCAGCCATGATACATGAATTCAGTGGGGTTCAAGGAATCAATATATCCAAAATGGCACCTGTGCTTTAGCATTTGGACTAAGCATCAAGTCCTTAGCTGTCTTTCACAAAGACAAAATAATTTGAGTTCATATGAAGATGTCAATTCTACCAGCAGCAGTCTCACATGTATCTAAAACTTAAAATATTTGGAGAAAGTCTGATTTCTTTTTAGATATACCCTAATAACATCACCACCAATTCCCTCCCTTCCTCTTCTCTCAACACTTTGTACCTTTGTACCTTTAGTCTCTTTTTCCCCTGAAATGCTCTGCAACCTGTAATTTTCTGATGTCTTCACCATTCCACAGGTATTTCTTCTGTTTCCATCTCAGAGCTTTTGCTTCTGCAGTGCATAATGGCTCAGACTGGCTTTTTGTATGGTCAAGAGGTCCACAGAAACCTCAGAAATTATCATCTAGTAATATCCAAATACAAGGATCCTAGGCAACTTAATCAGCATAATTGCAAACAAATTAATTGCACCTGGAACATTTTATTTATTAAAAAGAAAGTTACATGCAAGCTGTTACTCTTTAGAAATTCTTAGCTAGGCTATGAAATCCAGATGAGCCCAATCAAATCCCTACATCTTATCTCATGATTTTTTAAAAATCTTTCATCCCCTCATCTTGATTTTGGTTTAGTTTATATAGAAAATCAGACGGAGTACAGTTTTTATATTCAGTTTAAATATGACCCAGAGGTATTTCAATCCTTCTAGGCAAAGTGATTTCAAAAGAATCCAAGTGTTTAGTCAATATCTAATGGTGATTATTCATAGGCTTTCTGGTACCAGCAATTCTCAATATAAAACTTCCCATCATCCAGGCTTGGATGGGAATTTCAGCCAACACTTTTCAGGACTGATAATACTCAATGCAGGATTGAAGATTGTCATCACCAAAATTCTTTTCATGAAGGCTTTAAGAAAACACCTCCTTTGGCTGTAAAGTATTCCATTGTACTCTTCCAGAGTATCTCACCCAAAATAAGCATAAGGTAACCTTTTTGGAAATAAACTGGTAACTGATTTTCTTATATAAGAGAGACAATAGAGTGATAAACTTTTACATAAAAGAACATAACTGGCAAAATCCTTTTCTTGCATGAGTTGAAAGAACACTGTCAAACTGTGAGTGTTGTACAGAAGAAAAAGAATTTGAATAGCTGGCAGACAACCTTCGCTACTTTTCTTTTTAATATCACTGGTGTTCAGGTTCTTTTGCCGGTATAACTTTCAGCTTGTAACTGTGAGGCAAGAATCTGAGTTCTGTGAGGGAAATCTGCCTAATTTAGGAGTTTATTGTTATTTGTTAGGGTCAAAGCCATTGCATAGGTCACTCATTGAGCCCAAACTTAGATAATATTTACAATATACAGGTGGAATACTATATTCACAAAATTTAAAGTGGCCGAGGGGATGACAGAGAACAGGTGTAGGTCTATGTTACTGACAGAGATAGACCCAAACTCTAGAATTTTAAACTGTATACCATGTGCAACATCTGAAATTAGAAAATTTGGCTTCTGTAGTGGGGGGAAACTTTACAAAGAGATCCCGTCTTCAGCATCACACAGTGTGTTTGGCAAGAAAACAGCAAGGAATAAGCAAGATTCAAGTCATAGCAAATTGCTCTCCAATGTATTCTTATTGATCAGCCACAGGAGATCCCAGGAAGGACACCTGCATGGTGCAAATGCTTTCTATCAGAGCTACATTCTCCAGATCAATGCTCTAATAGTGATCATTATGTTTCTTTGTATTTTTGCTACATTACAAATACCATCATTCCTCTCCATAATGGTAGAGCATCAGGGCAGCAATGGAAAGCTCACCTAATGTTAAGATCAGAGATCCAGGAGACTTCCTGATCCCAGATGAGAGTCTGTAAACCTATGCTCCAGTTCTTTGCTCTAAAAATAGGACTATTGAACAGACCCTGTTTGTGAAGCATGATGTAGATACCTAGTGCTTCCTGACAACACTTCTGAGAACCTCATCTGTCAACAAGAGGATTATTAAAAAAATTCAGATTTCTGAATCCCTACCAGAAGGAAATATGTAATATAGTCATGGTTTCAGATCTTGTGTTTCTCGTATAATTACTGATAAATTAATTTAATATCTTCACGATTTTACTTTAAAAACTAATGAAAAATACAGCTGTCTGGAAAGTAAGTTGAATTTCACTTGAATATGGAAAACCAAACCCTTACCTTTCCATATATTGTCTCCAAACTGCCTTCCCTCTTTACAGGCTACCTTCAACATAGAATTTTTGAAACATTAGTATATGTAATATATAATTTATTACATTTTATACTAGATTGTAATGCTTCCAATAAGTTCTGTTTCTTATCTAGATGTTTTGATCACTGTTATCTCCCAAACTGAATCAAGAGGTTTCACAAACACCATAAAAGTCAGATTCTCACAGCGATTGAGAAAAGGAACTTGAAGTACAATGGAAAACATATAATACAACAAATCAAAGTTAGACAGAGATGTAATAAAAAAATGCTTTATAAGAGGGAAATGCAAGATAAATAGGAGGAAAGACTTCTGCCAGTGAAGTGTTTATGCTGCTAAAATAAATCTCGCAGAGAAAGTAAGGAATTGTCACCTGTTGGTTTTCTCACCATGAACACAAAAAAATCTTCATTTTAATATTGCATGGTGTGATTAGAGATATCTTTAAAAGGCAATTTTTATATTCCGCCTACAATGTCTGTCAGAGAAGACATATTTCTCAATGATTGCAAAGACCTATGAAGTCAAATTTTCTGCCCATGTGTAACCAAATTTTCCAACTTTGCATTAAACAGTTGAATATATAGGCAAATCCCAATGTAATCACATATATAAAATGTGTGATATTTATAGTAACTGTGAGCAAATTTGTTTATATTGATTACTTCAGGAAAAATATATTAAAATGGGTAATTGCATCACAGTGAAGACCATAGTAGTAAAAAGATAAAGGTTCCTCATCTTTAAAAATAATGACCATAGCAAGCTGTCCTCAATGTTATACTGTTCAAGCTCATCATCATGGCTAGGCTTTGCGAACGAAGATTTGGGAAGGCTCTATCCACATTTGTTACAGGCACGCTGGTGGCTTATGAGGTCAATACGTGATAGACATGTCCAATTGCAAAAGGCACAG